>NC_064626.1:1037055561-1037358591 GCF_023864275.1 Schistocerca cancellata
TTTGTACAACGGCCCCATGCGCCTAGTGCGCACGGAAAGTCGCCCAGGTGTAAACACACCTTAAGGAAAACAGGAATGATAATGATGTAGGCCAAAACAAGGAATTAAAATTTGTACCAGCACCAGAATTTGAACCCAGGTCTGCCGGCCGCGGTGGCCGTGCGGTTCTGGCGCTGCAGTCCGGAACCGCGGGACTGCTACGGTCGCAGGTTCGAATCCTGCCTCGGGCATGGGTGTGTGTGATGTCGTTAGGTTAGTTAGGTTTAAGTAGTTCTAAGTTCTAGGGGACTTATGACCTAAGATGTTGAGTCCCGTAGTGCTCAGAGCCATTTGAACCATTTTTTTGAACCCAGGTCTCCGGTTTACTTTGCCCTACATCGTTATCATAGATAAAGGTGAAACTCAACATGACTCAGGAATACCAACTATATATGACGAAAATATCACCTAAGAGCGGCATTTAAAAATCCGTGCAAAGTCCTAGAGATTGCACCACCGGCGCGTATCGTCATGTTTAGTTAGTAGCATCTTTGGACAGAACGCACACCAAGTTTCAGCCATATTGGTCTATTTCTTTGCGTTTGGCATTCGTGTGAATCAAGGAAGTCGAGTGATTGTCTAAAATTGCACGAAAAAGAATTTCGTGTGGGGATTAAACATTACTTTATGAAAGGCAAAACACCTCGTGAGACTAAAGAGAAGCTTCATAAACATTACTGTGACTCTGTGCCTTCGATTAGAACAGTTTATAAGTGGTTTCAAAATTTTCGGAGTGGCCATATGGACACAAGTGATGCTGAACGTTCTGGACACCCTGTGGAGGTTACGACTCCAGAAATCCGTGATAAAATCCATGATATGGTGATCGATGACAGAAGAGTTAAGGTGCGTGAGATTGCTAGTGCTGTGAGAATTTCGAATGAACGGGTACTTAATACTTTGCATAAACATCTGGACATGAGAAAGCTATCCGCAAGATGGGTTCCGCGATTGCTCACGCTTGACCAAAAATGGAATCGTGTGAAGTGTTGCAAGGGTGGTTTGCAGCTGTTCAGGAAGAATCCGCAGGACTTTAATCGTCGTTTCGTCACTGTGGATGAAACATGGATACATTACTATACTCCTGAGACCAAAGAACAATCTAAACAATGGGTTACCAAGGGAGAATCAGCACCAAAAAAGGCGAAGACCAGCCCTTCGGTCGGAAAGGTTATGGCGACTGTCTTTTGGGATTCGCAAGGGATAATCCTCATCGACTATCTGGAAAAGAGTAAAACTATTACAGGTGTATATTATTCATCGTTATTGGACCGTCTGAAAATCGAGCTGCAAGAAAAACGCCGGCTTTTGGATGGCAAAACAGACCTTTTCCATCACGACAATGCACCAGCACACACCTCAGCAGTTGTGGTCGCAAAATTAATGGAAATGGGATTCCAACTCGTTTCATATCCCCCCTAATCCTCCAGATTTGGCTCCCTCGGACTACTAATTGTCCCCCAATTTTAAGAAATGGCTGTCGGAACAGAGATTTTATTCAAACAAGGAGGTGATTGCAGCAACTAATAGCTATTTTGCAGACTTGGACAATTCCTCTTAGTCGGAAGGGATCCACGAATTTGAACAGCGTTGGACGAAGTGTGTAAGTCTAAAAGAAGACTATGTCGAAAAATAAAAAAGCTTTACCCCAAACACGTAGGTAGTTTTTATTTTTGCACGGAATTTTCAAACGCCCTTCGTACGCCTGAGGTACAGGCAGGATTAGCCTCATTTCGATCATTGATAAGGTGCTATTCCAATATCGGAAATCATCGGCAATAACGACGCGAGTTTAGAAGGGAAGTACCAATGGGCTGAGATATGAGCTGGTGAGGCAGACATACCACGGTACTCCGTGCAGCTGTGGTAGCTGTAGTGGCAGTGTGGGGTAATTGTTAGTGCATCTGCCTCGTAAGCAGCAGACCCCGATTTGAATTGTGAAGCCTGTACAAATTTTAATTCATTACTTCGGCCTGCATCGCTATCAAAGGTAAAGGGGAGACTTAGTGCGTCTCAGGAACACCAGTCCGCCCCAATAGCACCGGCACGGTAGCTCAGCGTGTTCGGTCAGAGGGCTGCGTGCTCTCTGTAATTAAAAAAAAAAAAGAAAAAAAAACCTGAGTCAAAGAATCAACGATCAACTTATCAACTTGAACGGATATCTTGTCCGCCCAGACCAAACGCAACGAACTATATCGAACAAATGAAAAAAAAAATAGTTGAACGGTCAGCGCGTTGGAATGCCACCCACGGGGGCCCGGGTTCGATTCCCGGCTGAGGTGGGAGATTTTCTCCCCTCACGGACTGGGTGTTGTGCTGTCCTCATCATCAGTGTTTCATCCTCACTGTCGACGCGCAAGTCGCCCAATGTGGCGTCGCACTCAATAAGACTTGCGCGGGGCGGCCGAACTTTCCGCCTGGGAACTCCCGGCCACTGACACTATACGATCATTTCCGTTTTTTCTTGAGGAATACCAATCATACATGATTTAAAACTGGAATGCATAACATTCGCCGCTGGTGACTGCCGATCATGGTTCATATCGTATGAGACAACAGACAACAGCAAATTTGTACTTCTTCCACCACAGGAAACAAAAAAATTAAAGTTTCCCTTTCCTGGCACCCTGCGCGCGAGTAAGACCTGTGCTGGTTTGGAGAGACGAAATTCAGTGTGACATGTCAGAGAAATTTTGGCAGACCATGAAGAACATTGCCATTTTGAGCGCTAGATGTACTCGTCTGTGTTTCATGTGTGAACCTGAAATCTGGTTTCGCAGGATAGAGCGGTTATGGTTGTGGACGGGGGCCGTAATCAGTTACTGTTAGTTGCACAAAACACACAAACTTTTATTTTCCTAAGAACCGCTTAATTACACGTTGCCTTAAAAGGATCAAATTAAAACAATACGGCTGAAGGCCTAGTTAAGAAAACTTGCGATACTTCCTGGGCTGAAGGCCCAAAACCACACCAAAAACATAAAAGGCTGAAGGCCTGAAAAAAAATTATAAAAATTGCTTTGAAGAATACATGCCGCTGAAGGCATTATTTAAAAAATATATCACGTAAATACTCTGCTGAAGGTCACACACAAGACAGTGAACAACTCAGGAGTTAGGGCCCGGATAACAAGAATTTCAGACAGAACAAACTTTCAAAATTTTAGTTATTAAACAAATCAATCTTAAAACTTTAATTTAAGGCAGCTGAAGGAATTATCTTAAAAATATTTGACGTGAAAGCTCGGCTGAAGGCCACACACTGGACACTGAACAACTGAGGGCTTAAGGCCTGCATAACAAGAATTTCAGATAGACAAACTTTCAAAATTTAGTTTTTAACCAAATCAATCTTCAAAATTTAATTTAAGTCAGCTGAAGGCCTTATTTTAAACTTAAAACAAACTAAATTAATAGTCGGCTGAAGGCCTCGCACAGTACATCAGACTAAAATGAAAATCACAATCTAAAACCAATAGAGCAGTGGTGCTCAGAAGTGTTCCAAGGGTCGGCCTGAGGAGGTAGCTCTAACATAAGGTGAGGTGAGACAGGCAGCCAAGAGTAAGGTTAAATAATCGGATGGCACCCCAACCCAGGGACTGCTGAAGGACCGACCAACAACCTAATCAATTCCCTTCCACTCGACCAATGGTACGACAACGGAAAATATCAGCCGAGGACGAAGATGCCTGCCGCACTACGTCTTCAGATTGGCGTCTAAAAACAGCCAAGGCACAATAACCACTTTTAACATTGTGGTGCATGAATTTCACTGCAGTGGACAACGTATAATGGTCAATTTTCTGGCGTTTTCAATCAGTCATGGGGCTGCAAATGCATGCAGGACGCAACACCAGTAGGGAGTGCCCACTCCAGTTAATTGTGTGCATTTGCAGCCTCACGACTGATTGAAAATGCCAAAGAAGCGACCATTAACAGCTGTCCGCTCTAGTGCACACCATGCGCCACAGGATTAAGAAAAAATATGAACAAACAACTAAAAGGCTGTCGAACTACACACCATGCCAGACAGCATCAACACTGTAAGGAAAAACACACTGCCAGAAAACTATGCTAACGACCAGTTCAGGTAACTGGGGCGTTAATGGCCACAAGGTAGAAAATACTGTTGGTGCACTTCACTGATAAGTAACAACCAATTTAATAGTTAAAGACCATACAAGAAGATGGTTGTAAAATTTCGCTGACTCCAACACACCGGAACGGCCCAGGAAGCAACAACCGGCAATGAACGAAGAGATGTCACAGCAGTTGAGGTTTCATAACAGGTTAACTGATAACCAAGCTTCAGTGTCCAGGTTCAGTGGGCAACGAACTTTGTAGCTCTAGCAGCTAGCACCTCACAATCCGACCACGCGTGCGCACTGCCAGGGATCCCGGCTTGACCTCGCGCCGCGGAGACTTCTTCTCTGCTCTGTTCCAGTCAACCGACCACATGTAGCACGCAGACAGCATTAATATAATGGCTCAGTCAAAACCACACAAGCTACACACACTTCCACAAACAACTCGAACAATTACTAAAACCAGTCACTGTGAAACAACTAGGAGGAATCACAAATCGACACACACGGAGAACCCGGAAGCGGTCGGCGACCAAATACACGTCGTCCGATGAGACGACCGACCGACCAACCAAGGTCGTCCCCACTGAAGTCCTGTGTGCCAGCAACGGTCGGGCGAGTCATGGCTGTCTGGACCTCACTGCTGCTCTGTCCCCCAGTGAACTTCGACACACAACGACCGGGAAATACTAGCGGTCGCTCCAAAGATAGTACGACAGTGCTCTTATCGACAAGCGCTGCTGCTGCCACTCACGGGCAGGCGAGCCTGAAACTTAGTAACGCCAGTAAATCGAATAAGAAAGGGGAAGGCAGCACCGCAAAGACAAGGTGTCAAGCAATAAACGACACGAAGACGAGCCACGCACGGCTCAGGACCCAAATGGAACAGTCAGAAAGAAAAATAGGTCATTTTCTGAGCTAGAAAATCGAAGAGCACAGTGGCGACTCTTACCAGTGTGCTACAATATTACAAAAATAAACAGTTATGTATTCCTGACATGGTCACTCTGGGGGCGATCAGCAGTATGCACTGAGGTGACAAAAGTCATGGAACACCTCCTAATATCGTGTCGGACCTCCTTTCGCCCAGCATAGAGCAGCAGCTCGACGTGGCATGGACTCATCAAGTCGTTAGAAGTCCCCTACAGAAATACTGAACCACGCTGCCTCTATAGCCGTTCACAATAGCGAGAGTGTTACCGGTGCAGGATTTTACGCACGAACTGACGTCTTGATTATTTCCCATCAACGTTCGGTGAGATTCATGTCACGCGATCTGTGTGGTCAAATCATTCGCTCGAATTGTCTAGAATGTTTTTCAATTCAATCGTGAACATTTGTTGTGCGGTAACGTGACGTCATTGTTTGGGAACGCAACCATGTACAGTCAATGATTGGTTCAGTTGGGCCAGAAAAACACTTCATTCAACATAAACACAGCCCACACCATTGTGGAGCCACCGACAGCTTGGACAGTGCGTTGTTGACAACTTTGTTCTATGGTGTCTTCGGGTCTGCGCCAAACTCGAACCCTATCATAAGCTCTTATCAACTGAAATCGGAACTCATCTGGCCAGGCCACGATTTTCCAGTCATCTAGGGCCCAACCAATGTAGTCAGGAGCCAGTAGAGGCGCTTCAGGCGATGTCGTGATGTTAGCAAAGACATTCGCGACGGTCGCCTGCTGCCATAGCCCATTAACACCAAATTTCACCGCATTGTCTTAACATATACGTTCGTCGTACGTCCCGCATTGATTTCTGCGGATATTTCACGCAGTGATGCTTCTCTGTTAGCACTGACAACTCCACAACGCCGCTGCTCTCGGTCGTTAAGTGAAGGCCACTGCGTCGTCCATGTGACAGTTAATGCCTGAAATTTGGTATTCTCGGCATACTCTCGACACTGTGGATCTTTGAATATTGAATTCCCTGACGACTTCCGAAATCGGATGTCGCATGCGTCTAGCTCCAGTTACCATTCCGCGTTCAAAGTCTGTTAATTCCAATCGTGTGACCATAATCACGTCGGTAACCTTTTCACATGAAGCACCTGAGTACAAATGACAGCTCCGCTAATACACTGCCACTTATATTTCGTGTAATTGATACTACCACCATCTTTATATGTGCATATCGCTATCACGTGGGTTTTGTCAGTATGCTGTATGTTAACTGAAAAAAATGTCACAAGCCAGGATCGCTAAAAAAGCAATTTTTATCGGATGAACGGTTTCGACAGGGCTATGCTGTCATAATCCGATCTTATCCTTTGAATTTTTATAACACATTATATACACACATCAAAAAAAGTTTAACATCACCTCGGTTCCGAGAGTTCCGGAACCTGTACATAAAACTGGAATAGATATCAACATAAACATCATTTCCGCCCTTTTTATTGCTCATGGAAACCACACATTACCTGTTGTACCATCACACAGCGAGACCTTCATAGGTGGTGGTCTAGACTGCTGCACACACCGGTACCTCTAATACCTACTAGCACGTTGTCTTGCAATGCCTGTATTCGTCGTGGCATACTGTCCACGAGTTCATCAAGGCATTGTTAGTCCAAATTGTCCCACTCCTCAACGGCGACTCGTCGTCCATAAACAGCCCTTTTCAATCTATCCCAGGCATGTTAGATAGAGTTCATGTCTGGAGAACATGCTGGCCAATCTAGCCGAGCGATGTCGTTATCCTGAAGGAAGTCATTCACAAGATGTGCCCAATGGGGGCGCGAAATGTCATCTATGAAGACGAATGCCTCGCCAATGGTGTCGATATAGTTGCACTATCGGTCGGAGGATGGCATTCACGTATCGAACAGACGTTACGGCACTTTCCATCACCGCCAGCGCCCTATGTCGGCCCCACCTAACGCCACCCCAAAACAGCAGGGAACATCCACCTTGCTGCACTCGCTGGACAGTGTGTCTAAGGCGTTCAGCCTGACCAGGTTGCCTCCAAACATGTTTCCGACGATTTTCAGGTTGAAGGCATATGCGACACTCATCGGTGAAGAGAAGAGATGCCCATCCCGAGCTGTCCATTCAGCATGTTGTTGGGCCCATCTCTACCGTGCTGTATGGGGTGGTGGTTGCGAAGATGGCCCTCACTATGGACGTAGGTAGTGAAGTTGAGCATCCTGCTCCCTATTGCACACAGTTTGAGTCGTAACACGTCGTCCTGTGGCTGCTCGAAAAGCATTATTCAACGTGGTGGCGTTGCAGTCAGTTTTCCTCCGAGCCATAATACGTAGGTAGCGGTCATCCACTGCAGTAGTAGCGCTTGGGCGGCCTGAGCGAGGAATGTCATCGACAGTTTCTGTCTCTCTGTATCTCCTCCATGTCCGAAGAACATCGCTTTGGTTCACTCCGAGACGCCTGGACATTTCCCTTGTTGAGAGCCCTTCCCGGCACAATGTAATAATGCGGACGCGATCGAACCGCGGTATTGACCGTCTAAGCATAGTTGAATTACAGACAACACGAACCATGTACCTCCTTCATGGTGGAATGACTGGAACTAATCGGCTGTCGGACCTACTCCGTCCAAAAGGCGCTGCTCACGCGTGGTTGTTTACACCTTTGGGCGGGTTTAGTGACATCTCTGAACAGTCAAAGGGACTGTGTCTGTGATACAATATCCACGGTCAACGTCTATCTTCAGGAGTTGTGGGAACTGGGGTGATGCAAAACTTTATTTGATGTGTGTGTATCAGAGTTACGAATCGCTTCACTTTGCCTATGCACATTCTATACCATGAATATCATCACACTTCGGCATGTTGAAACTAAAAGTATTGTGTACAAACATAAACATAACTATATTGCTGCGATTGCAAGTGGTGTGTACACTACCAGCTGCCAACATGTTAAAAAGAGATTCGTGCTCTAATTTAGAAAAAACAACATTATAATATTTTGTAATGTAGGAGAATACAAAAAGTATTCTGAACCATCAAAGACATTGAAAATAAGTGAAAATAATTATCTCTCGCAATTATCAAAGCCTTCATACCGTTCGCAAGGGGCCGGAGGAGCAAGATCGGTAACTTTGTCCATTCTGGAATCTTGGGTACACACTGTTCATACATTACTGCTAAATCGCTGATTTAGCACTGACAAAGTTCTCTATATTCATTTAGCCGAATGCTGCTGCTGGTTTGATTCTTATCCAAACAATTCAAAAATATATAATTGTCAAGACACATTTTGTTGACCTTTAACTTTTGCAGTCAGCATTAAAAAACAGAGGGCATGAAAATAACGCTACACATCCGTCAACGCAATCGGGTATGAGGTTTTGTGAACAAGGTGTTATAAATTGCATCAAAGTTGTATAAGCGTTTTTTAAAGTTTACTTCATTTTTGCTCGTCCTGAAGAGTTAGTTTTATTCATAGACAATTGTTTGCTGGTTGTATCTGATAATATTAGCAGTATTTTATTTAACGTGATTTTGCGTTTTTCCTCCTCTCCTGACGCCGTTGCAGGCTGCTTGTGACGAAGTGATTAATGGATAAGGACTTTTAAACGTCGTGTAGTGGCTCGTGTGATCGTGTGTCGCCACGCAGGAGGTACGAATCGTTGTATAACCAGGACTCAGATGAACCAGCAGTAATATCCATATAAGACAGATCTTCTTCCATGTAAATACTATTCTTCTGTAGCAGATCGTTTTCGCTAACAAGGAGTAAAAACATGGACAATTTGCACGTATATGTCGAATTATGTTCGTGGAAAAAGTCGGCGTTACTGCGAAACGAACGAACGCACTATATGACGATGTTTCAGCAACACTGTAATCGCTGGTGTCAATGTCCTTTTACATGCATTTTTGTAATGAGAGTATTTAAAGATGTGCCTTTTCTTGAATACGCAAAAGTTTAAATGACTCGCTTCAAACGATACCATTAACTCCACATCGTCAATACAATTTAAATATCAGTTTTCACGTCAGCTATAATCGCAGTCAGAGATAACACTCTTGTTAATGATCGGAATACTGCGTGTTGAAATATCACTCCGACATTAATTCTAAATGACTTCCAAGGCACCAGAAATCTATCAAAAATCACAATTAGATTGCACAAACACCGTCTAAGAGCCGTCAATAATTTTATTTGGCTCCCTTGGAATCTCACATGCTCTGAATTTATAACTGTAGTAATATCGTTCACTGATTTTCCTCCTACTATCAAATCACTTTTAAATTGGTTAAACAAACATTAACAGTTCGTAAAGCTTCATTAGAGTTCAGTACGCATTGGACTCTGAAGTGTAAAATAACCAGTCGCAGTGTTAACAGTCAGAGATATTGCTACACTTCTGATGCTGTTCTGTGTATAAGAACATTTCTTATCATCTAAATATCAATTTAAGCTTTTTGTAACTTCGACTGAGCTACATAAATAGTCATTTAAAGTTGCCTATCTAATCTTCATGCAACTAGGAAGTCTCAAAATTAAATACTGCCCTATCAACCACTTCTCACAACCGAATTACATTAACGTGTCAACTCAGAACTTACTTTGTACAAATCAATCACTAACATGCACAAATCTGATATATCACAACTTTTTAATGTTGAACGTCGGACATCAGACACAGAAGTGTATAAAATTTTATTTTCATTTATTAGCAAGACGTTTCAATAAATAAATTCTGTCTCAACAATGTCTTCCACGTCGTCTGGCGCTCACTGACCGTCGGCTGGACCCCAATAGCGACCAGTATACCCGCTGCCGCGTCGTCACAACGGCACTGGAATACCTTGTCGAAGTCGATCACGGATCTTGAAATACCTACAAGCAAACATTTTCAGTACATTAACTCGTATGAAATCCATAAAACAAAATTATGACATATGTTCCTAATTGTCCTTATATCGCTCAGCGGAACCTATCAGTGTTTGTTTCGATGTATCGTAAATATTACTTTTTTTACTGCAGATGTTTAATGTTCAGTGCAACGCAATATTATTGTTGTATGAATAAAAATATGTTATGTCTATTTTCTAATTTTATTTACTCGTACTAACTCATTTCATAGGATTGGTTGAATCGGTGGAGATGTTGACTTACAAAATTCACTAGAATCATGATATCTACAGTTACATTAATAATATAAAAAGATGTTGGCTGCTTGACACGTACTAATGAAATTTCCTTATCACTTACGTATGAAAGTAATCTATATTCAAAAATGTAATGAGTCCGCGCGGTCCGCGCGGTCCCCCCCCCCCCCCCCCCCCCCCCGTCCTCCTAGCATGGGTGTGTGTGTTGTCCTTAGTGTAAGTTAGATTACGTAGCGCGTAAACTTAGGGACCGATGGCCTCAGCAGTTTGGTCCCATAAGATCTTACCACAAATTTCCAATTATTTCCTATTTTTTGTATCATATTTAATGCAAACACGATTCATAGATACCTGCTCGTATATCAGGATTCGGTACCCGATTAGCAGCACGCCAGGTAACATGTCCATGTCCTGTGACAAATTCATTTTGGTAACAAATTTAATTATAACAGACCATATGCAACAGAAATTGTCATGTACCATGATCACCTGATTCAGTTCTAATCTTTATACTTGATTCCTGCGGGGTCACAGTTATTCATTAGAATTCGGAAGAAGGCTACATCAGAAATTTACTCGTATTTAATTTTCCTTTTTCTTTTGACGGAATGCGTTACAAAAACTTTGCTGCTCTAGAGACATACAACAAGCTGCTGCCACGATGAGGACAAGTTATTTTTTCATATAATCTATATCTACATCTGTACATAGCAAGCCAATTTGTGTTGTGTGGCGGAGGATATTTTGTGTAAGATACCTTTCCTGTTCCATTCGTGAATAGTCTGTGGAATGTAGAGTCTCGTACAGCCTCTTCAGACCCAAGACCTCATTTGATAAAATATTTCACTTTATTGGGTTTTACTGCTTGAAATGTGTAACAAATAGCAGATTCTGTCACCCAAAAAATCTTACATGGCTTCATAACTTTTTATAGTATGTAGCATATATGCTACATTGAGTCACTACTCGTATATACTGCATACTTCCAAAATTTGCAGGGAAGTTGGTACAAGAGAAAATAAATAAGAGAGGCTTTATTGAAACATTTTTCACGTACCTAGCTGGTTTTTACTCAAAACAAGAATACATATTGACCTATTTTCTATCAAAACCATAAAACAGTTCCACCCCAAAGTAAAAGAAAGACTAACTTTACAGTAAGTGCACATTACAAAAGTAAAGGTTTTGCAGCTTTATTGTCTGCTCTTGATGTAATTAGTTGTCATGCCTGACATAAGCAAAGTATTTTGTGAACTACCTACTGTGGGCAGCAAAGGTTGAATTGGCAGGCACTTTCTGATGCTGCCTAAATTTTCCCCTGGTATCCCATCGGCCTCCATAATGCATTGAACATACCCTTTGAAATGAAGCAAATGCTGTGCTATTTCCAGTTTTAAAAAAACTATGACAATATTTCTTTCCTAGCCCATCGTAGTGTTCAAGCAACTTCTCTATACTCTTTCCATGCGCTAGTTACACAGAAATAAAAAAAGTGATGAATGGTTCTTACCGACATTTTTTTTGTGACTCTTTGGATATTCGCTTATCACTCTGTCCAACAGGTCTACACTTCTCAAGTTACTGTTATAGAATTTTACAACACAAGGTTGGAGAACCCGAATGTAAGCATCGTCTTTCTTCGACCATCTTCTGCAACTCTCAGTTGGAAAAATAGCTTGGTTTGTGGAGGTCTAGATATCTGTACTATTGTCAGATCATTTTGTTATTGCAAGTTTTTCATTCCCACTCGCTATCTGGTCATTGCTTCCCCACCCCTATTATCTGTCTTGAACTTGCAACGTCTGATTGTATCAGTAGTCATCATTTTCCTCTCTGACAGTAATGTCTCTAAGAATGGAACTGATGTAAAATATCTTTCCACAGTAAGACTAGTGTTTGCTGGTAGGGAATCAGCTAATCTCAAAACAAATTTTCCTCCTAAATCAAGATTTTTTGGAACAGAAGACTTCTTGGTTTTACGTATCTTCCTGTACACTCATAGAAGAGAAAATCCAGAGGCAAGCCTCTGACAGAGGCGGCAACAAAGTTCTTCGAACCAACAGGATGTGGTTTCCCACGAACGTGTTGTTTCATTTCAATGTGCACTTGAAATGAAACATTAGTGCTCTTACATTTTCCAAACAAGCTTTCCTAGCTCTATGTAACACTGGCGTAGCTTTCCAAAATTTACCACTTCCTTTCCTCTCATCTCAAACAGAATTATCGTCAACAATTTTCAGAGTGCTTCACAAAGTGTGAGATCTATTCCTATTTTCAGAAATTAGTGGGTATTGTGTAGCACGTTTTGAACACTTGCACAACTCTGGGAAACCTAGAAAGACAACATTTATGCTGCGACCCTAGTATTTTCTTATTTCTTCTAGGGTGGTGTTCAGAGACTTTCTGGTATCTTCTACAAATCTTCGGTTAGTACAATCAATCACGCCTACAAAAAAGTCTTCTCCAAGACAGCGGTCAAAGTAATCATAAGGCTTTTCACTTCTTCAGTCACCACTTGCACTTGTGTTGTATTTGATGGTAGAGCTGCGTTGAACCTGAAAGAGAGCCAATTATATGCTGCGCAGAGGAGAAATCTAGCTGCATTTAAAACATATGCATTTTACATAATTTTGAGTGAGTTGGAAAATTAGGCGTAGTCAACAGTTTTAAGGAAAAGCATGGACTTTCATTCTCTTCCACCACTGGAACTATCTCCTGTGACAGAGAATTGTCCACTATACATGACTGAAGGTCATCCTTATCATCATTATCTTCTGTTTCCAAATCAGAAGCAGGTGGGTCAAATGTCTCCAGCAGCTCTACAGTTTCTTCTGGCGATAACCCTGCAGATCGGAAATTTTAACCTCGAAATTAAAACTGTCACACTTTTCTTCACATTTATGCCTCATTATTTTATAATTAATACTTTAAATACGACTAAGAATGCATTTTGTAAGGACTGCATATGCGTGGTCACTATATTTTACAGAAACAACACTTTCACATACTTATAAGTTATGAACACTTTGTAATACTAACTGCCGGATGTAGCATATACTCTGCATGTAAAACAACTGATAAAAACTAGAGTTGCAATTAATAATACTGCGTCAAAATAAGATCTACTGTAATCTACAATCATTTATCACTATGTAAAAGCAAAAAATTTATCAGAAAGTGCATTTATCACTGTATTTTCGTCGTCGGTTGCAACTTACGGCGCCGACGACCGAAATAAACAACTTCAGGATGCTCAAAGAAACTGATATCAGTATTGCGAGGCTTCATGTCAGAGCACAAGATACAGCCGGCACTCGCTACTTGCAATTGTTATTCCGAGAGGAAAAAATTGGAGAACGGAAGTGGCGTACTCATTTTGGTTACATGTGTGTGATTATTCTCATTTGCGCACTGTGAAATAATTTTTAGGCTACAAAGCTTCTCAGTGCAAGTCTTTATTGATTTAAATTTTTTTCTTCTTTTTGTGGTACCTTCGTGCTGCGTCGGCGCAGGGTCGATATGGTTAGTAACGGATTTGGCATGGTTAATTTAAGAGGTAGCCGGATGCCCTTTCTGTCACCAACCCATTACCCCTTCCTCTCCCCCTGCAAGGAATATGTGTACCCCAACTATCTGCGTGTAGTGATATGCATGCGAAAGTGAGCGAAAGTTTTATAAATGTTTGCGAGTCATGTAACTCACGCGGGAATTGGGCGCCACTCCGGTATTCACCTAGTGGGATATGGTTTCTCACTGAGTCATGGAGAGAGTAGTATGTCTTCCAAGCTGTCCTGAAGACTGTGGAATAGGCTCATCTGTGTCTAATTGATACACTTTCTGAATAAGATTCACGCAGTCCTGAACAGTCTTTCATAAACGCTTATTATTGTATCTTTCACTTCATGGAACCCTTTGATTTTTCCAAAAGTTTTAAAATTCTGAAATTCCTAAATGCGTTAGATCACTGTATGATCCCACATTTTTTTTTTAAATTTAGCGCCTTACGTAATTCAGCTGTCACGATACTTTCTTCAGACCTCCGTATCTGTGCGTCCTAATATGGTTTGGTAATTTACAAATTTATTGTAGTATCTTCTGTGTGCGGAAGGGGGACAACTTTTCGTATCTTCCCTTAGCTTTACCGTGCAACTAATTTCTGTTTTACAGATACTGGGTGAAGAAAAAAATACCGCACTTGGTGGTCGGCATGCGATTCTTCGTCCCAATTCGAGACAAAAGGACTGCTGTTTTAAAAACGAGGCTTTGGCAACGGTGTAAGTGCGTGCAGCGTGGCCAATATTAGTTCAGCGAGACGAGGCAACGTCTTCGCAACAGATTTGCAGACTCGATGGTGTTCAAGTCGCGTTTGCGTCAACCACTTTCCCTTCGGTTAAAGCATTAAACTGAATCCTATTTACACCTCCACAATGCGGTATTTGTGTATTTCCTTCTGTTTTTGTTGCCTTTATACAAACATTTAGATATAATATGATCTTATTACAGATGTAAAAGACCACTATAGCCAGAGAAGTGCAAAAAACGCAAATGGGTAGGCTCCACTAGATTGCACATTATGCTATGCACAGTAATTCCATTTTGTGCGTTTGATGTCTAGGTTTATCTTCACAGAGCTGGTACGTACACGCACGAGCAACATTCACTTTAGAGAATATCTTCGAAGTGCCCACCTTGCATTTGAAAACACTTCGCCACTCGTTGGGTCATACTTTGCTGGACTCTACGCAACACAACCGCATCCACCATGACGAAGCGACGTCAACGCGATCTATTAGATCGTGCACGTCCATGGATGGAATACTGTGAAGCTGTCCCCACAAATAAAAATCTAGTGGATTTAGGGCCAAAATATTGGACCTCCACGATCAGTCCTTTTCTCTGGAAACGCTTCATTTAAATAGTTGCGCACATTCATTCCAAAGCGTAACGATTACCATCATCGAGAACAGCTGCCAATATGAGTAACGTAGAAGTAAATATCCTCGGAGCAGTGAAGGAACTCAAATCACTTAATAAAAGCAAGTCTTCTGGTCCAGACTGTATACCAATTAGGTTCCTTTCGGAGTATGCTGATGCATTAGCTCCACACTTAACGATCATATACAACCGTTCGCTCGACGAAAGATCCGTACCCAAAGACTGGAAAGTTACACAGGTCACACCAATATTCAAGAAAGACAGTAGGAGTAATCCACTAAATTACATGCCCATATCGTTGACGTCGATAAGCAGCAGGATTTTAGAACATATATTGTGTTCCAACATTATGAATTACCTCGAAGAAAA
Source organism: Schistocerca cancellata (assembly GCF_023864275.1). Lineage (NCBI taxonomy): Eukaryota > Metazoa > Arthropoda > Insecta > Orthoptera > Acrididae > Schistocerca > Schistocerca cancellata. The sequence goes on from NC_064626.1 coordinate 1,037,071,071, forward strand.
CGGTCTACTGACACACAGTCAACACGGGTTTAGAAAACATCGTTCCTGTGAAACGCAACTAGCTCTTCATTCACATGAAGTGTTGAGTGCTGTTGACAAGGGATTTCAGATCGATTCCGTATTTATGGGTTTCCGGAAGGCTTTTGACACTGTACCACACAAGCGGCTCGTAGTGAAATTGCGTGCTTATGGAATATCGTCTGAGTTATGTGACTGGATTTGTGATTTCCTGTCACAGAGGTCACAGTTCGTAGTAATTGACGGAAAGTCATCGAGTAAAACGGTAGTGATTTCTGGCGTTCCCCAAAGTAGTGTTATAGGCCATTTGCTGTTCCTTATCTATATAAATGATTTTGGAGACAATCTGAGCAGCCGTCTTCGGTTGTTTGCAGATGACGCTGTCGTTTATCGACTAATAAAGTCATCAGAAGACCAAAACAAACTGCAAAGCGATTTAGAAAAGATATCTGAATGGTGCGAAAAGTGACAGTTGACCCTAAATAACGAAAAGTGTTAGGTCATCCACATCAGTGCTAAAAGGAACTCATTAAACTTCGGTTACACGATAAATCAGTCTAATCTAAAAGCCGTAAATTCACCTAAATACCTAGGTATTGCAATAAAGAACAACTTAAATTGGAAGGAACACATGGAAAATGTTGTGGGGAAGGCTAACCAAAGCCTGGGTTTTATTAGCAGGACACTTAGAAAACGTACCAGACCTACTAAGGAGACTGCCTGCACTACGTTTGTCCGTCCCCTTTTAGAATACTGCTGCGCGTTGTGGGATCCCTACCAGATAGGACTGACGGAGTACATCGATAAATTTCAAAGAAAGGCCACACGTTTTGTATTATCACGAAATATGGGAGAGATTGTCACAGAAATGATACAGGATTTGGGCTGGACATCATTAAGAGAAAGGCGTTTTTCGTTGCGACGGAATCTTCTCACGAAATTCCAATCACCAACTTTCTCCTCCGAATGTGAAAATATTTTGTTGACACCGAGCTACATAAGGAGGAACGATCACCGAGATAAAATAAGAGAAGTCAGAGCTCGTACGGAAAGATACTGGTGTTCATTCTTTCTTCACGCTATACGAGATTGGAATAATAGAGAATTGTGAAGGTGGTTCGATGAACCCCCTGCCAGGCACTTAAATGTGATTTGCAGAGTATTCATGTAGATGTAGATGTAGATGCTCCATCACGCTGAAACCATAGTTGTTGCCAAACACCAACTGCAACGTTTTCCAATGCTTCAGGCAAATTACTGCAAAGAAATGTACGACACAGGGGCGCATTCAGCTTATCTGACGGATAAGGGCCCAAAGGCATTTCTCCCACAGTTACAGGCCACAGGTTTATGTCCAAGCATGCCTGAAAGCCACGTGTGCGTTGTGTTTCAACCAAAAATGGCTGTTATGGAGGTTGAAAATACCTATACGAGTGAAACTAGATTCGTGAGTCCATACCACGTTATTTATGTAATGTTCGTTATCTTCCTCCAGGTGCAGAAGCCGTGTAACCTCCCCACAAAAATAATTCACATTCAGTGTAACCTCTCAACAGTAAAAGTTCCGAAACCTATCAGTAATACAATGTGACTAATCTCTTAATAAAAGATTGTCGCTCACTTATAACCTTTCAATAATGGACTGTGAATTTAAAACGGTAAGGTTTGGACTTCAGCAGTGCTGCTGTAAGTAGGCTGTTTAGGTTTTCTTATTGGCAACGTTACGTAGCACTCTATATGAAAATCACTGGCTGTGCTGTGTGCAGTCTGTGGCTAGTTTGCATTGTTGTCTGCCATTGTAGTGTTGAGCAGTGGCAGCTGGATGTGAACAGCGCGTAGCGTTGCGCAGTTAGAGGTGAGCCGCCAGCCGTGGTGGATGTGTGGAAGGAAATGGCGGAGTTTTGAAATTACATATATTATGACTTTTGATGATATTAAGGTAAATACATTGTTTGTTCTCTATTAAAATCTTTCATTTGCTAACTATGCCTATCAGTAGTTAGTGCCTTCCGTAGTTTGAATCTTTTATTTAGCTGGCAGTAGTGGCGCTCGCTGTATTGCAGTAGTTCGAGTAACGAAGATTTTTGGTGAGGTAAGTGATTTGTGAAAGGTACAGGTTAATGTTAGTCAGGGCCATTCCTTTGTAGGGATTTTTGAAAGTCAGATTGCGTTGCGCTAAAAAATATTGTGTGTCAGTTTAAGCACAGTCTTATATAATTTTTCAAAGGGGACGTTTCACTGCGTCATGGCCCTGAAAGATCATTCTGAATAAAAAAGAAAAATTCTTATCTCAATGAAGTCGCTGGATAACGCATATATATATCTGCTCTTACAATAAATTTTTCTGGCAGAGCCCTGTGCAATGCTGGCCGATAGATTTGTCATTTATGAAAAGAAACAACTGATATTTCTTTTGCAATAATCGGGATGATCATGGATTGGAGAAATTAGTAAATTCTTTAAATCGAAATGAATGGTTGTTAAAAGTTACTTTTTATGAGAAAGATTATTATTAGGACATTTTTTAAAACATTTACATGGGACTTGAGATAACAATACTACATATGCGCGAGGCTGCTTTTACCTTATACAATAATGCTCAGGCTCCGGCATCGCTGCACCACTACCGGCCCAGCCAATACGATACACCAGACCAGACTGCTCGCTAGCAACAACTTACTCCTACAGCTACACAGTTCCTACTGCAGTCAACACTGCTCTCTGGTCTGAGATTCTCTTGTACCTTACATATCGCAGGCAGCGCGTGAGCTATACATCGAAATTACATCCGCTCGGACCTCTTACATAACCCTCCACTGGGGGGGGGGGGGGGGGGGGGGGCAAAAATTTGGCAGCGATGGTGAGTCAATTGGACTTGCTGTGAGCAACAAATTTTTCTATAATCTACTTAATTAACTAAGTCTACAGTCACAGAGTATATACATTATTGATAAGTGCAGAACATATTAAGTAATGAAATAGAGTGCACAAGCACTGAGTACAGAATATATCAAGAAATGACAAAAAGTATACGCAATGAGTACAAAAGATATTAACAAATGACAAAGTGCACACGCACTGTATAAGTCTTTAGCATTTTTACATAACATATCATGAAGTGAAATAGTGCACACGCACTGAATACAAAATATATTAACAAATGACATAAAGTGCACACACACTGTATAAGTCTTTATTATTTTTAGGACAACTGATCTTATTAACAAATGAAATGAAGTGCACACGCACTGTAAAAATCTTTAGCATTTTACAGGAACTAGGAAAGGAATGGGAAGGATTACATCATGGTTGTAGCACAGTAGGTTGCACGTAGTTGCACCGAAAGTCCATATCTTTCTACAGAAGCACAACACCAGGTGACACAATCTGAAGTTCTCTTCCCTGAAGTATTTATCAGTGTAGCCAAGACACTGAAATGTTATATTAATATTCAATGTTATCATTTTGGTAGTACATTAGGTACACCAAACAGTAGGACCATAATAACATCTCCATCGTTCAAGGTGGTGGACAGCATGATGTGTCAATACCACGTTCTTGTAGAATCCATACTCTTCCACCAACGTAGAGTTAGTGTAAAAACCAAATATAGTGCTCCATGATCATGAGGATGGACAGGACAAACGGATATTGAAGTAATTTCTGGTAATTAGCTCAGAAGGTGAAGGACATTAAGTCTTATGCTAGTCATCATTCAGAATTACACTAGTCTATCAACCGATTTGAGTAATTATTGGCATTCATTGGCTATTTACACAGCATTTAAGTAGTATGTATGGAGTATTACAGAACATTATTCATAAGTCATCTCAATATAGTAATTATTGGCACTCATTGGCCAGTTACAAAGCATTGTTTTATGCATTATTCAGAAGTCATCATTCAAAATGAGTTAATTATTGGCATAGCATTTATAGAGTATAACAATAATATTGTTTACAGAAATTATTGGCATAGCATTTATGCATTATTACAAAACATCATTCAGTATTACTCAGAACTCACCATTCAAGTGACATAGGACATATTTAAAATGTAACACATCGTAACTATTACTCAAGGTCTGTGGTCCAATAATACATAGATATAATGGATTCAATACATCTGAGAAATTTGCATTATATTTAGGACTAGAAATATATCCTAAACTGGTAGCATTATTTGGTTGTATACTGGTAATAGTTGGGACTGGTAATAAATTATATATTTTTGTGTGTGTTAGCAATGCATTTCGTTGGGATCGATAATTTCTGGGGCATGAAAATATATGCTTTTGACTTATTGCTGGAAATAAGGATTAATAACGTCATTCGTCATGAGTCAGCTGTAGCAAGGTTATGAAACAAGTAGAGTATATGTGATCACATTCATGAATGATACACACAAATGGGTAAAAAATGCAAGTAATAGAACAGATTTAATGACTAACTGCTTATAGCACATTAATTTCATGAATAGCTTCTCCTGGAAAAAATACAAAATGGATTATTGATCTGAAAGGAGAAACGCATATTATGCTGAAAAGTAGTGAACTTTGAGTTAATAGGTAGTGAAACGTGTACTCAATATGTATGTACTCTAGCTGTCCTTTCCAAAACATTCAGTCATTATACCATGCGACATAAGACATACTGTCAAAACGAACTGCAACAAATACTTAAATAACTACATAGCATCTCTTAACTAATAGTAAAGATATAAACGTCATCATTATCATCATCTGCAAAGAAAAACTTCATTATTCATATTACCATAACTTCATCACTATCATCACCTGCAAAGAAAAACCTCATTATTCATGTTAGCATATTCTTCATATAATTATTCATCGTTTATTATCATCTGCAAAAAAAGGACACTTCATTATTCATTATTCATATTTCCATTTACTTCATATGACAATCCATAATATAGAGTTTCTTATTTCTAGCATATTTCATCACTAAAACTAAGATGTGTAGTTCTGTCTGACAGCCTGCATCAATCACCTCGTATTCTGTATACTATGCGACATAAGACATACTGTCAAAAGGAACTGCAACAAATACTTAAATAACTACATAGCATCTCTTAACTAATAGTAAATATATAAACTTCATCATTATTCTCATCTGCAAAGAAAAACTTCATTATTCATATTACCATAACTTCATCATTATCATCACCTGCAAAGAAAAACTTCATTATTCATATTACCATATTCTTCATATAACTATTCATCATCATTTATTATCATCTGCATAACATAGACACTTCATTATTCATATTCATATTACCATTTACTTCCTACAACTGTTCATGCTATAGAGCTTCTTATTTCTAGCATATTTCATCACTAAAACTAAGATGTGTAGTTCTGTCTGAGAGCTTGCTCAATCACCTCGTATTCTGAAAGAAAATAATTAGTCAAGACTGCTATCATACGATGTGTATAGTATATTCTGGTTAATGCTTGTTAATTCTGATCCATTTACTCTTCATGACAAGGTATTGCATTTTCTTTCGTTCATTCCGAAGGGCAAATTCCTATTTCATAGTAAACCACTGTGGTTTCTTTAAATTTTTTTTTTACACGTCATTGCTTTCTGAAAATGATGAATATGGATTAATATCTTGCATTTAAATCATATACCCATTAAATAAAAACTTGTTTCTAGTGATATAACTAAGCATACAGCATACCATGACAGAAAACGTATTGTGTCAAAAACATAGACAATTTTCAAGTGCAAAAAATGTATACACAGTATCATAATGCAGTAGCAAAAAATGTAGAATAGTCAAGATATTGAGATATCATAAGAAAAAATATCAAAGTCAACTGGTGTTTGTTATATCTTAAAGATTACATAGTGCATACAGACAAAAATTCTACTTTCGATAGGAAAACAATCATACATGCACAAAAAATGAAAAATGTGCACGGTCTGATATATAACGACAAGAAAGGCGACCTGCTAACCTTACCTTGCCGGGCACTTGCCAAGAAAAAAATATGATAATCATCAGTAAGTAGTCACATAGATAGAATTGCATAAGTGGTCATAAAATATGTAAGTTTATCTGGAAAAATGTGCACGGTCTGATGTGTAACAACAAGAAAAGCGACCTGCTAACCTTACCTGGCGGGCACTTGCCAAGAAAAAAATATGATAATCATCAGTAAGTGTTCATATAAATATAATTGTATAAGTGGTCATATAAAATTCAGGAAATGACATTACAGTGTGATAAATCATAAAGTATATTCATTCAATAAAGGGTTTAATATTGGAGACGTGGTGATTGTCTTTGCTTTTTCTGGTTCTCAAAGTTTCGACGTGTACTACATTGGGGTGAGGAATGCTGCGAATTCGAAATGGACCTGCGTATAGAAGCTCAAATTTACTGCATCTACTCTTTCCTCTGTTGGATAAATAGTGTGTGCGTACTAATATCTTCTGTCCTATGTGAAAGTAACGGCGTATACAAACCTGTTTTTGCTGTCTTCTCCGGCGCTCTGCGGCACGTTTGATGTTGTTGAGTGCAATGTCAATTATTTAATGGTGGCGTAGTCGACGAGATGTAGGAAAGGATACTAATTCTTTAATTTTGTTAGGTGGTTCAACATTTTTCAATATAACAGTCGGAGATAGCATAGTAGATTCATTTGGTATGGAGTTAATTACTTCCTGGAATGAGAGTATGTGTGTATCCCAATCAATATGTTTTTTATGGCAGTATATTCTACATAGTTTACCAATTTCTTTCATTAGACGTTCACAAGGGTGATACTTGGATATATAGATCGGAGAAATGTTTCTTGTTCGTAACATACGTGTCCATATAGCAGATCGAAATTGTGGTCCATTGTCGGAAATTACTTTCAATACATGTCCTACATGAAATAGAAAATGTTTTACAAATGCTTTCGAAACAGATTTAGCAGTAGCTTTGCGTAACGAAGTGAAGGTAACAAATTTCGAAGTGAGTTCAACAGCGACAAAGATGTAGCAAAAACCTCTATTAGATCTGGGAATCGGACCAAAAATGTCTACAGCGGCCATGTGTCTCAATTTAACGGGTACATGGGATGTAACGGAGGAATATGTGAAGTCGTGTCTGATTTAGCTTTCTGGCAGATTTTACATGACGCTAAAACTCGTCGAATACGTTTCTCCATGTTGGCAAAATAACAGTTCTGTCTCAGTATAAGAAAACATTTTCTGGCTCCGTAATGTGCGTAACTTAAATGAGTATACCAAATTAATTTGTTAACAAGCTCGTCAGGAACACATAATAACCAATTGTTGCTGTCAGGGTGAGAGCGGCGAAACAGGATGTTATTGCGTACAGTGTAATGATTTCTAATGGTAACATTGTTCCTATCTTGCCAAAGGTGTTTAATTTCTTTCCACACGTTCTCTTTGCTCTGCTCTTGTGCTATATCTCGTAATGACGATGAAATGAAGTTTTCAAATGCGATTTGTTGAATATACATGACGCTAAAATTTGCTTTGCAGAAGTTGGTTGCGATGTCTTGCTGATTGTTGCTGAGAGAACGGGATAGTGCGTCTGCTACAATATTTTGTGTACCGGGAGTGTGAACAATTGTAAAATTAAATTCCTGTAAATAAAGTTTCCATCTGCTTAATCTGTCGTGTGTAAATTTAGCGGAAAGTAAAAACTGTATAGCTCTATGATCTATGTAAACGGTAGTATGTCTTCCATAAAGAAAATGCCTGAATCTCGTAAATGCCCATACAACACATAATGTTTCAGGTTCTGTAACAGAATAATTGCGTTCAGCAGGTGACAGAATGCGACTTGCAAAGGCGATGTTTTTAATTGCTGTAGTACCATCTTCTTCAATTTCCTGAAAAACGTGTACGCCAAAAGCGGTGTTAGAACTGTCGGTGGCAATGGAAAAATTTGTAGTAAGATCTGGGTGTGATAAAAGAGGTGCATTCAACAAAGCTTGTTTCAGATTGACAAATTCAGACTGTGCTTGGCTATACCAGGACCAAATAGCGTTTTTACCCGTCAACTGGCATAATCTAGGGGTGTCTAAAGCAGAGTAGTGAATAAATTTACGGAAAAAGTTAATTAATCCCAAAAAGCTGCGTAGTTGTTTCTTCGTCGTTGGAACAGTAATGTCACGTAAATCTTGAAGTTTCTCCGGGCCAGGCGCAATACCTTCTGCTGAAATTACATGTCCAAGAAATTTTATGGAAGTTTTGCCAAAGTGCGATTTGCTTAGATTAACTGTGAGTCCTTGTGCACGAAAAGTTTGCAACAGTTGTTCAAGAATCAGATTGTGTGCAGACCAGTTAGCTTCGGCGATAAGGATGTCGTCTACATATGTAGTGATTCTGTCTTTAAGTTCTGTCGGAAGTATACTATTCAAACCGTAAATAAATGCTGCTGAAGAAATTGTTAAACCGAACGGTAATTTGCAAAACTGGTAACAGTCACCGAAACAGAGAAATGCTGTGTACTTCCTGCAGTTCAGATGGAGCTGGATTTGCCAAAATCCCGATTTCAAATCTAATGTGGAATAAATAGCAGTACCATGAAATTTCTGTAGAAGTTCTTCTAGTGTCTGTGGGCGATCTGTTTCGTTAATAATAATGTCGTTCACATGACGCGAATCAAGTACGAGGCGAAGTGAGCCATCCTTTTTCTTAACAATATGGAGCGGGTTTATGTACGGACTAACTGCCGGTTCAATAATTCCTTGATCAAGCATAGCTTGCAATTCTTTCTTAACTTGTTCTCTGTGAATATATGGAATGGGATAATGTTTGGCTTTAAATGTGTCGTGCTCTTTAACTTGAAATTCATACTTAAAACCGGACATAGTACCAGGGACGTTGTCAAAAACTGGAGCTTGCTGTAAAAGAATTTTGCGTAGCTCTGTACGTTCGTCGTCTGTATTTGCACTGCTCTGTTCAACTTTATCAGAAATAATTTGCATAACGTCATAGTCGGCTTCGTCTGGAGCATTATAGTTGTGTACGTACGTATCTGTGAACAATGTGGAATGACAGTCCGTGTTACGCGATGTAGAAATGACCTCTGTTCGATTAATTGCCTGTTCATCTGCAGATAAAGCGTGCTGAAATTCTAATGCCAGTTGTACATTCTCATCCTTTAACATTAAATAGGAATTTTGAAAGTCAATAACTGCGTCGTGTTGTACCAGAAAACTCGTACCTAAAATAACGTCTGTTGTCAATAAGGGAACAATCCAAAATTTTGAGTGGAGCGTATGACCTGCAATACAAAATGATAAGTGTGTCTGTAATTTTACATCTACTCCTTTACCAGATACTGCTCCTTTTACTTTAGTTTTGCCTAATGGTAACGTAGGATAGGTATTCTCTTTGTTACATCCGTTGAAAGTTTCCTCATTTATAACTGACATAGGTGATCCAGAATCAATTACTGCTGAAAATGTGGATGATCCAATCTTTACTTCAATGATAGGGTGGGATATGGTATTTTGTATAACTGGTTTTTCATGTAAAAGAGTGTCTCGGATGTCGTCAAAAGTAATAACATTTTCGTGAACAAGATTCTGTGTGTCAAAAGTATTGCTTACGTTGCTAGAAGTTGCAACCTGTACTGTATCCAGACAAATTCTTTCTGACGTGCCGTTATTTGCGGGAGGATGCTGTGGCATTTCAACTATTTGTACTGTTCTGCTATTTCGTCCTGACGCATTAGGTTCGGGATGATACCTACTGTCTGGTTCATTCATGATAATCTGTTGTTGCGGATGATTCTGCTGCTGGTAAGACCTACTGTTATTAAATGTACGCTGAAAATTGTGCTCATTACTTTTACGTCTGTCATGATAGTCATTGCTATACGGCCCATTGCGATATGAGTTGTAATGGTGTGTTTTCTGTACGTTGTGATTTCCTTGTTGCTGTGCGTTACTATTTGGTGGAGCCGACGCTATACGTGTAGACGGAGAAACATTAAAGCTTGGTTGACCTTGCAGACTACATTGTTGGTTAGGCATGCTAACCGAATGACTTTGATGCTGTTGTGGGGAAAAACGTCTATGTTACCAAACTGTGTTTGCGGTTGCTAATAATTATGACGATACTGATGATTAAAATTTGGTCTGTTATTAAAATTCTGGTGGTTGTCATTCCTGGAGCGTATAATGATAACTGTCACTTTCAGCTAAAACTTTTCGTATCAGGTTTCTTTACTAATTCCTAATTATAGATAGATCGATAGTTGAAGAGCTGTTTTGATAGATATAAAGGATAGTAGAAGAGAAGGCAGCAGTGCAGAAAACTAAAGATGAAATAGCACTACTACGGCTCGGGCCCTGTGCACGCTACGGCACATATTCATCGAAGTGTAATGAATCCCCTGAGGTCACTTACGCGCTGTAAATAAGTTTTAGATTCTGCGTTACAGGCAGTGCCGGTGAAAATTCAAAAACAAATTGTTGTATCCAGTCCAGGGGGTGAATCTGTGTTCTGTCATTTTTAAATACCTTAAATTTTCTCACGGATAGAAAGTGCTTGTAATCAAAATTATCGTCTCTATATGTATGAACAGGTTCAGGGTTGTATGAGACTCTATTTGCCTGTGTCTGTTCGGAATCTTCTAAGTTACGTTCTCTCTCTAAATCACCTAAGTTACACTGGCTGTGTGAGTGTGAGAAATATTCGGAATGTGGCGTATGCTGTGACGTGTTAGTGACTGAAACATTTTTCATTTCTGTCACTTTAAAACGTTCGTCAATTTGGCTGTTCTGTTGTTCAAATTTCTTATCGACTTCCGCATCCAACGTGCGTGGAAGTTCTGCTGACGTTAATTTAAACTCGTCGCGTAACTGTGTTGCTTTTTCAGAACATTGTTCAGTGACTGCACTACTTCCATCTCTAAGTAATTTCGTTGTGGCTACACGTGTACTACTTAATTCTTGAGCAACAGATCTAGTTTCTTCACTACCGTTCCTAGCACAAGCCTTAATTTCCTCACGTAATTGTTCTTTAGTATCATGACGTTGCACGGTAACGGCTGTAATCTGTTCATTAAGTTGTTTGTTCTGTTCGTTAAGGTTGTCGTGTTTTTCATTCGACTGTTTGAAACTTTCATTAAGTAGTTTGCACGATTTAGTAAGTTGTTTGAAATGGTTGTCGTATTTAAGTAGTTTGCACGATTTAGTAAGTTGTTTGAAATGGTTGTCGTATTTTTCATTAAGTTGTTTGAAATGGTTGTTTTGTTCTTTCTTCCACTGTTTGAGATTTTCATTAAGTTGTAGCAATACTGCCATAACTTGATCCATGCCAAAATTAGCTGCCGTATTCTCTGTGCTGTGTGATGATGTATCTGCATTTGTCGCGTTTTGTGTAACCATTTGGTCATTGTTTGATTCACAAAAAGGTTTGCCAATCGGATGTGCACTGTTGGTCATTACATCGGAATCAAATAAATTTGACGTATTTTGTGAATATTGTTCACCTTCGTTAGAAACAATTATCTGTTCGCTACGTATATTTTGCAAATCATGCGTGTCTAACTGGAAAGCGTTCATTGTAACGGAACATGCCGCGTCATCAGTTGTTACATTTACGGTGGACATAGTTGAATTTGTTTGCTCATCATTAGGATCAATATCATTACTAGTGATCGGCACACACTGATTATCTGTAATTAGGGGATTATCACTATTACACTGAGTGTCGCAAGTATTATCGGTCAAATTATTCGAGTCGGCTTTTTCACTCATTGCACAACGCGATGTACTGTTAACAGTTTTTCGCGGCATTTTTCACAAATCAAAATTAACACAATTATGTATGTGTTCCATTTTTGCTTTGTCTTTGTTTCATTTTGTGCTTAACTTTGATTTGTGAAAATACCGCGCAAAACTGCTAACAGTACATCGCGATGTGCAATGAGGTTGAAAATACCTATACGAGTGAAACTAGATTCGTGAGTCCAGACCACGTTATTTATGTAATGTTCGTTATCTTCCTCCAGGTGCAGAAGCCGTTCACAAAACTGAGCTCCTCAAACGGTCTTCAGGCCGCTGGTGTAGAGTTAACGTGCAAAGACATGGATGCAGTTTTTCATTGCGAAACACTTCAACAACCAGTCTTCGAAATATCTGGAACTGTCTTGCAATATTTCGGGTACTTCGCCTATTAGGTGACTAATGAATGGTTTAAAGAATCGCATCCACTGTTTATGGAGTACGCCCATTCCTTGGGTGACTGTTGTCCGTTAATCGTGAACGAAGGTTGCCTGTTTTCCGAAGGCGTTGCTGCAAGCGACGTAAAACATTCACATCGGGATGGCGCATCTGAGGGTATCGCGCAACATTTGCACGAGCCGTAGCAGCAGCAGCAGCTTGGTTATCGGACGCACCCAGCACCAAAAGCATATTGACGTATTCCTCGTTTGTGTTCCCCATCGGGAAACTGCCCTACATAAACTTGACAGGACCAATTACGATCGTGCGCTGCGCAGTTGATAGACATGTGCATGCAGTTTAATGAATCGAACTGTCATGTGACAGCCTATTTTTACGTGACAAAATGGTGTCCAGCTTGTAAAGGATGAGAATTAGGCGACAGAGGTCTAAAAAATAAAAAAAGAATGGAGCCATCTACATCTGCATCTACATCCATACTCCACAAGCCACCAGACGGTGTGTGGCGGAGGGTACCTTGAGTACCTCTATCGGTTCTCCCTTCTATTCCAGTCTCGTACTGTTCGTGGAAAGAAAGATTGTCGGTATGCCTCTGTGTGGGCTCTAATCTCTCTGATTTTATCCTCATGGTCTCTTCGCGAGATATACGTAGGAGGGAGCAATATACTGCTTGACACCTCGGTCAAGGTACGTTCTCGAAACTTCAACAAAAGCCGTACCAAGCTACTGAGCGTCTCTCTTCCACTGGAGTTAATCTATCATCTCCGTAACGCTTTAGCCATTACTAAATGATCCTGTAACGAAGCGCGCTGCTCTCCGTTGGATCTTCTCTATCTCTTCTACCAACCCTATCTGGTACGGATCCCATATCGGTAAGCAGTATTCAAGCAGTGGGCGAACAAGTGTACTTTAACCCACTTCCTTTGTTTTCGGACTGCATTTCCTTAGGATACTTTCAATGAATCTCAGTCTGGCATCTGCTTTACCGACGATTAATGTTATATGGTCATTCCATTTTAAATCACTCCTAATACATGCTCCCTGATAACTTATAGAATTAACTTCTTCTAGTTGCTGACCCGCTGTATTGTATCTAAATGATAAAGGATCTTTCTTTCTATGTATTCGCAGTTCATTACACTTGTCTACGTTGAGATTCAATTGCCATTCCCTGCACCATGCGTCAATTCGTTCCAGATCCTCCTGCATTTCAGAACAATTTTCCATTGTTACAATCTCTCGATAAACTAGAGCATCATCCGCAAAAACCTCAGTGAACTTCCGGTGTCATCCACAAGGTCATTTATATATATTGTGAATAGCAACGGTCCTACGACACACCCCTGCGGCACACCTGAAATCACTCTTACTTCGGAAGACTTCTCTCCATTGAGAATGACATGCTGCGTTCTGTTATCTAGGGACTCTTCAATCCAATCACACAATTGGTCTGATATTCCATACGCTCTTGCTTTGTTCTTTAAACGACTGTGGGGAACTGTATCAAACGCCTTGTGGAAGTCAAGAGACACGGCATCTGCCTGGGAACCCGTGTCTATGGCCCTCTGAGTCTCGTGGACGAATAGCGCGAGCTGGGTTTCACATGATCGTCTTTTTCGAAACCCATGCTGATTCCTACAGAATAGATTTCTAGTCTCCAGAAATGTCATTATACTCGGACATAATACGTGTTCCAAAATTCTACAACTGATCGACGTTAGAGATATAGGTCTATAGTTCTGTACATCTGTTCGACGTCCCTTCTTGAAAACGGGGATGACCTGTGCCCTTTTCCAAGCTTTTGGAACGCTACGCTCTTCTAGAGACCTGCGGTACACCGCTGCAAGAAGGGGGCACGTTCCTTCGCGTACTCTGTGTAAAATCGAACTGGTATCTCATCAGGTCCAGCGGCCTTTCCTCTTCTGAGTGATTTTAATTGTTTTTCTACCTCTCTGTCATCTATATCGATATCTACCATTTTTTCATCTGTGCGGCAATATAGAGAAGGAACTACAGTGCAGTCTTCCTCTGTGAAACAGCTTTGGAAAAAGACAATTCGTATTTCGGCCTTTAGTCTGTCATCCTCTGTTTCAGTACAATTATGGTCACAGAGTGTCTGGACATTTTGTTTTGATCCACCTACCGCTTTGACGTTTCACAGAGGAAGACTGCACTGTAGTTCCTTCTCTATATTGCCGCACAGATGAAAAAATGGTAGATATCGATATAGATGACAGAGAGGTAGAAAAACAATTAAAATCACTCAGACGTAAGGATTTTCTGCAAAGTCAGTACACAACTTTTTCTTTCGAATTCGTTGAACGCCTCTCGCATAGCCCTCCTCACACTACATTTCGCTTCGCGTAATTTTTGTTTCTCTGTAGGGCTTTGGCTATGTTTATGTTTGCTGTGAAGTTCCCTTTGCTTCCACAGCAGTTTTCTAACTCGGTTGTTGTACCACGGTGGCTCTTCTTCCATCTCTTACGATCTTGTTTGGCACATACTTATCTAATGCATATTGTACGATACGAGGATTCATACCAGAGCTGCCCCGTATGTGCGTGTGATGTCTCAGCAGTCTAGTAAGCGAGGTACGTAAGCTGGCCTGTTAACACCCCATGATACACTTTCCTCTGAACATTTAGATGCGCTACACGATGTTACAGGGTTGGCCAGCTCCTCGTTTCATACATGTGTTTTCAAAATGCACGCGATCTGATTTTGTTAGATAAACTTTTTTCTTGAATTTGGATGAGGAACGGCATGCCGACCTGCACGTGCGGCTTTTTTTTCCCTTCACGGTGTAGATGAAGTTCCATAGGGAGAGCACGCTACTCGGTCTTTGTCAATAGGTCAGTAATGCGTCAATATCGTTCATTTTGGCCCACTCTATCATCTGCAAGGAAAGCAACTGATGCGTGAAGTATACCGAATTGTGTACGCACTAATGACCGTTTTGTCTCAGCAGCCGTTCACCTGAATGAATTTTTACTCTGCAGTGGAGTGTACGTTGATATGAAACTTCCTGGCGGATTAAAACCTTGTGCCGAACCGTGAATCAAACTCTGAAACTCTTCCTTTCGCGGACAAATGCTCTATCGAATGACGTGTTTTCTTTGTTATTACTTTTTTTATTTTATTTTGTTTGAACTTTTTTCCTCTCCGGAGTTTCCGGGCCAAACGAAAGGAAAAAAAGCTGCCCTGTGAATTAAATGTCGTCTACGACAGTAATCTTTCTCGAGCGGAAGAAATAACGGGTCAGTTCTAGTGTCCCATTCCACTCGTCGGCTTTGAGCAATGACGTCATACCTAAGGCAGAGACGATACACAGGGGCAACCTTTGAAAGCAACTGATCATATTCGTAAACAAACGAATGTAGCACACGATAAAATCAAACAAAGTCCATGTGATTAATTACTTAGCCACAACTTTTACCGACAAGAATTAAAGGTAACGAAAATAAATAATAACAGAAAAAGAGAAGTATACATGTCTGAAATAAATTATTATCGTAATTTATGTGAGTAAGAAAAGCACAGAGAACCTTTAAATCCAGCACATAACGGTGCATGGTGAACTCATAATATTGTGACTCAGCGTTAACTTTTAATACTAATTGTTAAATCTAACGGCTTTAGTACACAAGTAACGAAAATTGAAAAAAAGGAGGGTCTAACAAATACTGGAATCGGGAATTGGAACTGACCTAGACAGCTTAATTCTAGTTACTGATTTCAAATTTACGGTATTACTACCTGCATTATTATGAAAAAAAGAAAAATTTGGAAGATATATCTACAATATTTACTAGTTCATTAAGAAATCTAGAAATCCTACAAAAACACAGTCCATAGATTTACTGCAAAAATGTCCAAAACTATGGAGCATCGAAAAGTTGAAATCGGTAACTACAATTGACCTCCTATATAGGTGTAGTTACTGTTTCCAGCCATTGGATAATTCATTAATTAGATCGTCTTTTTCAACACATGTGTTCACTAAAATTTAGGTTAATATGTTTCTGCATTGTAATTGCTCTCAGAGCTACTGCAAAAAAGTTGCTAATATTGGAATCGGTAAGTAGAATTGATCTATATAGAAGGGCAGTTATAGTTACCTATTCCAGTTTTTGTTATACACCGCAGTAGTTTTAGGGAGCAATTAAAAATGTAGAAAGGGTATTACGTTAGAGTGTGTACAACTGCAAAAATAAATTACCTATTAATCATAGAGCGGTTGGAATCTGAAATTGGAATTTACCTACATAGGTTAATTCTGGTTATCGATTCCAATATGATTTATTTTTTGTAGATACACGTTTGTCATGTATCGACTTTTCTTTTAGAATTTAATGTGTCGATTTCTCCACATTTTACGCCACTGATTCGTAACTGATTTCATTCACTTGTTTTTCCCGTTTTCCTGGTACATTTTAGTTTCTCCCTGCCCAAAACCACCAGTTTCCTGCCCTTCTCCCGCGAGATTCAATAGTTAATATAAAATTAACGCTACTTTATAACAGTATTGCTTCATCATGCGCTTTACTGTAAAACAATTTAAAGGTTCTCCGTGCTTTTATAATCGCATAAATGACGAGATTACTACTTACCAGATATGATAATTTGTTTTTCTTTTTTGTTCTTATTTATTTTCATTATTTTCAGTTCGTTTCGATATTTTGGAAATCTGTGGTAAGTCCTATGGGACCAAACTGTTGAGGTCATCGGTCCCTAAGCTTACACACCACTTAATCTAACTTAAACTAACTTACGCTAAAGACGACACACACACCCATGCCCGAGGGAGGACTCGAACCTCCGACGGGAGCAGCCGCGTGAACCGTGACAAGGCGCCTGGGACCGCACGAATTCCCCGCGCGGCGTCGTTTCGATATAATTCATGACTAAGTAAATAACTGAGTGAATCTGGCTGTAATTTTATCGCATAGACCATATGTATCATAAACCACGCAGGTCCCTATCTCTATCGTGTTAAGGCTTAAAAACCAACATCTAAGTCACGTGACTCGGGGCAGAACGTAGAGTTCCTGTCTTTAAGCGCTGTGTGAAGTGGAACAGACAGTTACAAGTTTTCCCCATTTATAGCTGAAATCAAGCATTGATTTTGACAATTCAACGAACTGTAGTACTACTGTTACTTATGTAGTAGTGCAGTTATCATAGTTTCTCCGAAATTCCTGGTAATAAAGTTATTGTTATCGTTTTTACATGTGGTCAGTTGAAACGTATTGACAGTTCTTCTTAACAAACGACATAATCACTGTTCTTTAGTGAATACCTTTTTTTTTTACTTTTGTGCTGTGAAATCTTGTACTTCACCGCTTCCACAGGAGTGGAAGACAAAATAACAATTTAGCAGCCAGCATTAGTTTTCTAACGACTTCACGAGAATATGTGTGAAACGTTCTATGCTTTTATAAGAAAGAAAATTCGTTGTGTGCATAATGTCAGGTATTTACACAAAATAAGCGGATAACTTACCTGATTTTTTCTTAATCCAGGGCAGATAACGAAACAATATCAACATAGAAAGCGTAATATATTACAAACCGTTTATTATACTTGTGTAGTGAGCTAGATATTAAAAATTACACATCTTAAAATTTTAGTCATTGATCAGGTTTTACATCCAAGGACCAACATCTATCCTAACTGTCAACGTGTGGAAATACTTATGCTAGGATTTTGATATAGTTCCCTCTCACAATTGAGATTTTCATCCATTTCTGATATGTGTAGGGTAAAAGAAGACTTCTCTGACATATATGAAGGTCATTAATCATGTTGCTAATAAAAAGCAAAAAGTTTTATCTGTAAAAAAATAACACAGGGATGTGGAATTAGTCAAGATCTACAATAACAACAAGCAAATTATAGACAATCTGTATTAACATTAATGTATCTATCTCTATATTGCATAATTATATTCATACCCACAGCAGTCAATTAATTAAAGTAAAAAGAAAGTTGCTACTTTGAAAAGCCACAGTTACACTAAATACTTGCTGTTTGCCTCCCGTTTTCCTCCCACTGGTAGCTTAATACTAACTTGATTACACTTTCAAACAAAATAGTTACTTACATCTGCAAAAGCTGGGTCTTGCTTGCAGTGCATTACTAATTAACATAGACTATAGCTTTACAACACACATTTGTGCCTATCAAGTAAGCAACAGAATTAATTATTGAAACTAGATCTTCAACAAATAAAAAGAGTGGCTAATTTATGTAAAGTTGAATTAGTAAAGATTCCCAATTTCTTGCGTTTAACTGTGTTAGATGGGAGCTTGCTGAATACCATACCTTTGCAGCAGAATCCATTGCTTCCCTTGAGACAGTGGGTAAGAATGCAAAGTGCACATGAAAAGATTTTGATTGCCTTCTATTATGTTAAGTACATCACAGTTCAGCTGAAACTTGTTGTTGTTATCGACAAGAAAAACCATTAAGGAGTATGAGTACTGGGGAGTAAGTCTACCAAGAGCCTTAAAAATCATTCTGCACAATGTGTGGTTATCTGCTGTGCACAATAAATGTTGCTGCTCACTTCTGTTGAATAGATGCTATGTACTGCACATGCCCTAACACTTTATTTACTTGAAGTTCCCTGCCCCAGAGGATTCATTTGCAGCAGAGTGAAAATATGGCAACGCCAATGCCCCCCCCTCCCCCCCACCCAAAAGAAACATCATTTCCCTGGACATTAATGTACACCCTAAACACGTTAATCTAGTTTCATACCATTATGTTTGACTTTATATTATTGTATATTTCTTATAGATGAACTGCCCTCTCGGAAGCATAAGAAAAACAACGTTTTTAACAGGATCATTATCTGTTTCGTAACTTCTTTAGGACGTACAGTAGACTATATTATGTATGTTAAGGTTGTAGCTTATTCTGGTAAAGTGTCAGGGTGGAGTACATTTCCGACGACAACATTTTCACAGCTTGACCTGGAGCCAAAAAGTTGAACAGAATTCTAAAATCAGCGGTTAATACAAAAGAAAAATGAAAGTACTGATGGTGATAGTACAAGAACTTAATTTATCACAGAAAAACAGCTCTTATGCAAATTTTACATCCTTGTACTGTGGAAATTTGTCACTTTATTACTTAAAACTGATATTTTAGAATCAACTTTATTTAATCTAGTTTTTGCTGAAGTGGAAACTCTGTATGAGGGGGAAGAAGAAAAAAATAGTTCACTATCTTAAAAATTAAGATCATAATACAGTTCTAAGGTATGGAAACATGGAAACTGATATTCTGAATTACACACTGAAGCAAATATAAGGCATTAATTTCTCACTTGTCAGCAACAGAGTTTAAGAAAAATACAGAGAAGATGAGACGCAAATTCATTAATTTATTTCATACAAACAAACACAAAAACTACAGTTCAACGGTAGGTGACTTGACTTCTGCAACTGTAAGTGACGCCACATGTGTATTTAATTCTATTTTCAAAACAATCACAAAATTACTGATTATTGAAAAAAACTATTTTTGTGTGGACACTTCTAATCAGAGCATCGTGTAGCTTCTTGTTGTGCAGTCTCACTTCATCATGTACTCAATGAGGACAGCTGTGATTATCATGGGGAGGACTATTTGAAATATATTTATTCAACTGAAGGAAAACATTATTCCTTATGTCCTGCAAGCTGAGGTAACTAATTTCTGAAAAGGGCTTTTCACATTAAAAATAGAGATTTGTCAAAAACTTTCTGGCCCATTTTGCACAGATCATCAGCTATAATAGGTAAGCCACCTCTGTTTCTTCTGTTCAAGATATTAGTACTAGAAATTTTAGAACATGGTGAATGTTTGTTCAGTTTCCTAACCGAATACAAAGCGTTAGACACTGGATGAGGTATGTAATCATAGCTGTTATTTATTACAATGGTAGAGCAATCAGCGCCAGTAGATGTACCAATCTGAAATGTGTGCCACAAATTTCTTGGAAGCAGTGTCAGACTGCTGTAATTGATATTCTGCTTATCCAGGACTTATCACAGCATTAAAAAACACTTCCAGCAAGTCTTGAGTGAAACTTCCTGGCAGATTAAAACTGTGTGCCAGACAGACACCCGAACTCGGGATCTTTTTGCCTTTCGCGGGCAAGTGCTCTACCATCTTCTTTTTATTTTTTTTGTTAATACTTTTTTTTTCTTTTCCATTTTGTTCGGTATCGTTCGTTGCGTTTAGTCTGGGCGGACATCCGTGCAAGTTGATCGTTGTTTCCTTTACTCAGTTTGTTTTTATTACAGAGGGCTAGCGCCTCTCTGACCAAACGCGCTGAGCTACCGTGCCGGCATTGAGCTACCCAAGCACGACTCACGACCCGCCCTCACAGCTTCAATTCTGCCAGTACCTCTGCAGAGTGAAAATCTCATACTGTAAACATCCCCCAATCTGTGGCTAGGCCATGTCTTCGTAATATCCTTTCTTCCAGGAGTGCTAGTTCTGCAAGGTTCGCAGAAGAGCTTCTGTGAAGTCTGGAAGGTAGGAGACGAGATACCGGCAGAATTGAAGCTGTGAGGGCGGGACATGGGTCGTGCTTGGGTAGCTCAGATGGTAGAGCACTTGCCCGTGAAAGGTAAAGATCCCGAGTTCCAGTCCCGGTCCGGCACACAGTTTTAATCTGCCAGAAAGTTTCATATCAGCGTACACTCCGCTGCGGAGTGAAAATCTCTTTCAGGCCTTGAGTGAGTTTATATGTCAGCACGAAAGTCCTTCATGTGCAGATCTGTTTCTGATTGCGTCATACGCAACTAAAGGCGAATTTAGACTGTTCATTATATCTATAAAATCTGAACCATTAGGTTCCCTCAGGAAAATCTTTTAACATAAACTGCCAAGTTTGAACTTGCTTTACATACAGGCGTCACTAAGTGGCAAGTCATAAAATATAAACGCATATTTTGCGTAAAAACCCGACCTTGTCGTTATAAATGGATTTCATTTCGCATAACAAAACCTTTGAGACTTTTTGTTGGGAAATCTTCAGAAAAATAATGTTGTCTGCCATACTGATATTTTGTGTTCCACTCCTGTGGAAACGGTGGACGAAAAGACTAACAGTGCAACAAAAACAAGTATTCACTGAAGATATGTAATTTTGTTCCTTGTAAACAGAACTGTCAGTACGTGTCACATGGCCACACGTAAAAACGATAACCATCGTATTAATATTAGGAATTTCGGATAAATCAGATTAACTGCACTACTACAAGTGTAATTGCAATAAGGGAAATTTTCAGCTTTAAAAGGGGTAAAAACTGTAAATGTCAACTACACCTCACACAGTGCGTAGTAACAGAAAGTCACCATCCTGCCCCGATTCACGTGACTTGATGTTGGTTTCAATCTAATGATGTCACCCACAGTCTATGTTATCTGTGGTCTATGTTTTATTGTATGCTACATTCGTTTGTTTATGAGTATGATCCGTTGCTTTCATAGACCATATGTTATCTGTAGTCTATGATTGCTTTCATAGTTTGCCTATACGTAGTGTCTTTGCCTTAAGTATGACGTCGTTGCTCAAAGCAGTCGGACACTAGAAATTGTACGAAATTTCATCTCTGTTGATGTTTCTAGGTATCTAGGCACGAATCACGATCCACTTCACACAGCTGTATTTTCTCCAGTTCCACTCTCCCACATCGCAGACAGCACACAGAAATTCTTCTGCATACTTTCCGGGAGTAGCACTCCAAGAAGAAAGGATAATGAGGAGAAATGGTTTAGCCACAGCCTACGGGATTGTTTCCAAAATGAAATTCCCCCTCTATAGTTGAGTGTGTGCTGATTTGAAACTTCCTGGCAGATTTTTCATACTGGGACTTGGGCCCAGAGTCATCAGGCAAGGATTCCACGTACGAATCCCGGTCCGCACACAGTTTTAACCGCCAGAAAGTTTCATTCGATCACCTCTTCAACGCATTGCTTGCCTAGAAGTTGTGTTTTTAATAAATGGAAGGTACCCTAGTGATTAAGGTTATGGAGCCAATATAATCTCCCTCTAATACACACGATACTTCTTCGTAATTTCTAACAATGACTGTTGAAGCATGGTGAAAGTTTGCGGTGGCGAGGCTCATCAGCTTCTAGCTTTAGATATCTGAGTTTTTCACGCCCGTATCCTGCCATTTCTAGCTAAACCTCATGGCACCAACTGACCCAACTCCAATGTGAGCTGTTTCCTGTATCACAACGATGCATGTGGTATTTTAAGCAAAACCTTCGCAATCTAGATCATATCTTTAGGAAATTTACAGTGCATGGTACAATGCAATATTTTCGACGTTGTAATGTGGGCGTAGACAAGAAGAGTATAGAAGTTTTTAATATCTTGTACTACAGAACCATGGACCTTGCCGTTGGTGGGGAGGCTTGCGTACCTCAGCGATACAGATAGCCGTACCGTAGGTACAACCACAACGGAGGGGAATCTGTTGAGAGGCCAGACAAACGTGTGGTTCCTGAAGAGGGGCAGCAGCCTTTTCAGTAGTTGCAAGGGCAACAGTCTGGATGATTGACTGATCTAGCCTTGTAACAATAACCAAAACGGCCTTGCTGTGCTGGTACTGCCAACGGCTGAAAGCAAGGGGAAACTACAGCCGTAATTTTTCCCGAGGGCATGCAGCTTTACTGTATGATTAAATGATGATGGCGTCCTCTTGGGTAAAATATTCCGGAGGTAAAATAGTCCCCCATTCGGATCTCCGGGCGGGGACTACTCAAGAGGATGTCGTTATCAGGAGAAAGAAAACTGGCGTTCTACGGATCGGAGCGTGGAATGTCAGATCCCTTAATCGGGCAGGTAGGTTAGAAAATTTAAAAAGGGAAATGGATAGGTTAAAGTTA
The DNA here is from genome assembly GCF_023864275.1 of Schistocerca cancellata. NCBI lineage: Eukaryota > Metazoa > Arthropoda > Insecta > Orthoptera > Acrididae > Schistocerca > Schistocerca cancellata. Next base: position 1,037,094,172 of record NC_064626.1, read on the forward strand.
GATATAGTGGGAATTAGTGAAGTTCGGTGGCAGGAGGAACAAGACTTCTGGTCAGGTGACTACAGGGTTATAAACACATAGTCAAATAGGGGTAATGCAGGAGTAGGTTTAATAATGAATAGGAAAATAGGAATGCGGGTAAGCTACTACAAACAGCATAGTGAACGCATTATTGTGGCCAAGATAGATACGAAGCCCACACCTACTACAGTAGTACAAGTTTATATGCCAACTAGGTCTGCAGATGACGAAGAAATTGAAGAAATGTATGATGAAATAAAAGAAATTATTCAGATTGTGAAGAGAGACGAAAATTTAATAGTCATGGGTGACTGGAATTCGAGTGTAGGAAAAGGGAGAGAAGGAAACTTAGTAGGTGAATATGGATTGGGGCTAAGAAATGAAAGAGGAAGGCGCCTGGTAGAATTTTGCACAGAGCACAACTTAATCATAGCTAACACTTGGTTTAATAATCATGATAGAAGGTTGTATACATGGAAGAACCCTGGAGATACTAAAAGGTATCAGATAGATTATATAATGGTAAGACAGAGATTTAGGAACCAGGTTTTAAATTGTAAGACATTTCCAGGGGCAGATGTGGACTCTGGCCACAATCTATTGGTTATGACCTGTAGATTAAAACTGAAGAAACTGCAAAAAGTTGGGAATTTAAGGAGATGGGACCTGGATAAACTGAAAGAACCAGAGGTTGTACAGAGTTTCAGGGAGAGCATAAGGGAACAATTGACAAGAATGGGGGAAAGAAATACAGTAGAAGAGGAATGGGTAGCTTTGAGGGATGAAGTAGTGAAGGCAGCAGAGGATCAAGTAGGTAAAAAGACGAGGGCTAGTAGAAATCCTTGGGTAACAGAAGAAATATTGAATTTAATTGATGAAAGGAGAAAATACAAAAATGCAGTAAGTGAAGCAGGCAAAAAGGAATACAAAGTCTCAAAAATGAGATCGACAGAAAGTGCAAAATGGCTAAGCAGGGATGGCTAGAGGACAAACGTAAGGATGTAGAGGCTTATCTCACTAGGGGTAAGATAGATACTGCCTACAGGAAAATTAAAGAGACCTTTGAAGATAAGAGAACCACTTGTATGAACATCAAGAGCTCAGATGGAAACCCAGTTCTAAGCAAAGAAGGGAAAGCAGAAAGGTGGAAGGAGTATATAGAGGGTCTATACAAGGGCGATGTACTTGAGGACAATATTATGGAAATGGAAGAGGATGTAGATGAAGATGAAATGGGAGATACGATACTGCGTGAAGAGTTTGACAGAGCACTGAAAGACCTGAGTCGAAACAAGGCCCCCGGAGTAGACAACATTCCATTGGAACTACTGACGGCCTTGGGAGAGCCAGTCCTGACAAAACTCTACCATCTGGTGAGCAAGATGTATGAGACAGGTGAAATACCCTCAGACTTCAAGAAGAATATAATAATTCCAATCCCAAAGAAAGCAGGTGTTGACAGATGTGAAAATTACCGAACAATCAGTTTAATAAGCCATAGCTGCAAAATACTAACACGAATTCTTTACAGACGAATGGAAAAACTAGTAGAAGCCAACCTTGGGAAAGATCAGTTTGGATTCCGTAGAAATACTGGAACACGTGAGGCAATACTGACCTTACGACTTATCTTAGAAGAAAGATTAAGGAAAGGCAAACCTACGTTTCTAGCATTTGTAGACTTAGAGAAAGCTTTTGACAATGTTGACTGGAATACTCTCATTCAAATTCTAAAGGTGGCAGGAATAAAATACAGGGAGCGAAAGGCTATTTACAATTTGTACAGAAACCATATGGCAGTTATAAGAGTCGAGGGACATGAAAGGGAAGCAGCGGTGGGGAAGGGAGTAAGACAGGGTTGTAGCCTATCCCCGATGTTATTCAATCTGTATATTGAGCAAGCAGTAAAGGAAACAAAAGAAAATTTCGGAGTAGGTATTAAAATCCATGGAGAAGAAATAAAAACTTTGAGGTTTGCCGATGACATTGTAATTCTGTCAGAGACAGCAAAGGACTTGGAAGAGCAGTTGAACGGAATGGATGGTATCTTGAAGGGAGGATATAAGATGAACATCAACAAAAGCAAAACGAGGATAATGGAATGTAGTCGAATTAAGTCGCGTGATGCTGAGGGAATTAGATTAGGAAATGAGACACTTAAAGTAGTAAAGGAGTTTTGCTATTTGGGGAGCAAAATAACTGATGATGGTCGAAGTAGAGAGGATATAAAATGTAGACTGGCAATGGCAAGGAAAGCGTTTCTGAAGAAGAGAAATTTGTTAACATCGAGTATAGATCTAAGTGTCAGGAAGTCATTTCTGAAAGTATTTGTATGGAGTGTAGCCATGTATGGAAGTGAAACATGGACGATAAATAGTTTGGACAAGAAGAGAATAGAAGCTTTCGAAATGTGGTGCTACAGAAGAATGCTGAAGATTAGATGGGTAGATCACATAACTAATGAGGAAGTATTGAATAGGATTGGGGAGAAGAGAAGTTTGTGGCACAACTTGACCAGAAGAAGGGATCGGTTAGTAGGACATGTTCTGAGGCATCAAGGGATCACCAATTTAGTATTGGAGGGCAGCGTGGAGGGTAAAAATCGTAGGGGGAGACCAAGAGATAAATACACTAAGCAGATTCAGAAGGATGTAGGTTGCAGTAGGTACTGGGAGATGAAGAAGCTTGCACAGGATAGAGTAGCATGGAGAGCTGCATCAAACCAGTCTCAGGACTGAAGATCACAACACAACAACAACAACAAACAGGAGATTAAGAAAGATTAGCTATGTAGATCGATTAACTGATGTAGAAGTACAGAATAGAACTGGGAAAAAAAGAAAGAAGGGGTAAATTGATAGGACACTTCAGAGGTATCAAAGAATAGCTAATTTAGCAATGGATAGAACTGTGTATACTTTGGGGAGGGGAGGGGTACGAGTAAAAATTATTGAGGAGACCAAACCTGAATACAGTGGACAGTTACAAGTGGATTTAGGGTGTAGTAGTTTTCACAAGGCAGGATTGCGTGAAGAGCCCCATTAAACCTATCTTCGGCTTGTGATTGGAACGACAACAATGTGAGTCAACTCTCTGTAAGGGTAGATGGAACGGAGCATGATTAAGAGATACATAATAAGGGGGCATTTGAACTGAAACTTACCAGACATGCGTTAGCATAGTTCACAAAGCAAAACATAACATCTGATTGCTTGCAAAGAAATCTCGTGTATTAGAATTTACGTGTTGAAATCAGTTGTCGATGCTTGTTAACACAGATTAATTCTTACAACAAAGTGAAAACAGCAACCAGCCACTGTCTGATTTATCGTAAGAATTAATCTGTATTATCTCACAGCCACAGTCTCACCAAGTCGATTTTGGGCAAAAAAAGCATTGTTCTGTTTAATTTTCGAGATTCTAAAGCCCATGAATGCCATATTGTAGGAGGCTAAAGGCTCTAAGAGAACGTTGCGTTGCATTGAGTGAACTGGCGATAGACGTTGATCCTCAGTTTAGCGTTCAAACTTTTACTAATGATATCGATTTAGAAATAAATTGGTGGAAAAGCGGCCTTTTTGCTTTCACACAATAAACGAGAACTGGTTATTACTATTTTTATAGTAGTTTTTTAACCTCTTATAGCTGTGCCACTTAATTTATTTTCTAACGTTCAGTTTTTCATCTTGTCCTGTAATTAAATCTCTAAAACAGAGCTAAATGGACCATTGGTAAGACACTGGACGTAAGTTACTTCTATAGCCCATTTTTTGTTCTGCTGAAGACACTTACGTCTTTCTGAAATATGGTTCCATTAGTCTTCGAAGTTCCGTCCGTAAATAAAAAGGATATAAAACGTATGGTATAACTGAAAATGTCTTGTAACCCTTTTCCGTTAATAATCAGCGTATTGCATATTTGGGACTATTGAAGAACAGGATACAAACCGTCGGCTTTGACCAATGGCGTTAGAATTTGCCAGAGATCATTTATTACACAGATTTAACAGCAAGGACGAGTGTTCGTAAACAAAGGAATGCAGGAGGGAGAAAACAAATCGTAGACATATATCACGTCCATTAATATTTGTAACGTAAAGTTAAGTATATCGCTTGTTTTAGTCCTAGTACTTCTGTAAAAAATAAAGGCAAATAAAGGATAGAAGTAACGTTAGCATGGAATACCTCAGTTGACAAATACGAGTATATGAGTAGTGTCCCAAACTTCAGTCTATCTGTATAGATTAAATGCAGTACGGGAAACAAATTTAACTTACGTTGATTTATTCGTTTTCATTAGCGTTAGTAATCTATTCTTCAATAGACTTTTATAGGTCAATTGAAGTACGGGATACAAATTTTACATGTGTTGCTTCTTTCGCCTCTGCTACTACTAGCATTCTGTTCTTACGTACATACTACACTCCTGGAAATTGAAATAAGAACAGCGTGAATTCATTTTCCCAGGAAGGGGAAACTTTAGTGACACATTCCTGGGGTCAGATACATCACATGATCACACTGACAGAACCACAGGCACATAGACACAGGCAACAGAGCATGCACAATGTCGGCACTAGTACAGTGTATATCCACCTTTCGCAGCAATGCAGGCTGCTATTCTCCCATGGAGACGATCGTAGAGATGCTGGATGTAGTCCTGTGGAACGGCTTGCCATGCCATTTCCACCTGGCGCCTCAGTTGGACCACCGTTCGTGCTGGACGTGCAGACCGCGCGAGACGACGCTTCATCCAGTCCCAAACATGCTCAATGGGGGACAGATCCGGAGATCTTGCTGGCCAGGGTAGTTGACTTACACCTTCTAGAGCACGTTGGGTGGCACGGGATACATGCGGACGTGCATTGTCCTGTTGGAACAGCAAGTTCCCATGCCGGTCTAGGAATGGTAGAACGATGGGTTCGATGACGGTTTGGATGTACCGTGCACTATTCAGTGTCCCCTCGACGATCACCAGTGGTGTACGGCCAGTGTAGGAGATCGCTCCCCACACCATGATGCCGGGTGTTGGCCCTGTGTGCCTCGGTCGTATGCAGTCCTGATTGTGGCGCTCACCTGCACGGCGCCAAACACGCATACGACCATCATTGGCACCAAGGCAGAAGCGACTCTTATCGCTGAAGACGACACGTCTCCATTCGTCCCTCCATTCACGCCTGTCGCGACACCACTGGAGGCGGGCTGCATGATGTTGGGGCGTGAGCGGAAGACGGCCTAATGGTGTGCGAGACCGTAGCCTAGCTTCATGGAGACGGTTGCGAATGGTCCTCGCCGATACCCCAGGAGCAACAGTGTCCCTAATTTGCTGGGAAGTGGCGGTGCGGTCCCCTACGGCACTGCGTAGGATCCTACGGTCTTGGCGTGCATCCGTGCGTCGCGGCGGTCCGGTCCCAGGTCGACGGGCACGTGCACCTTCCGCCGACCACTGGCGACAACATCGATGTACTGTGGAGACCTCACGCCCCACGTGTTGAGCAATTCGGCGGTACGTCCACCCGACCTCCCGCATGCCCACTATACGCCCTCGCTCAAAGTTCGTCAACTGCACATACGGTTCACGTCCACGCTGTCGCGGCATGCTACCAGTGTTAAAGACTGCGATGGAGCTCCTTATGCCTGGCAAACTGGCTGACACTGACGGCGGCGGTGCACAAATGCTGCGCAGCTAGCGCCATTCGACGGCCAACACCGCGGTTCCTGGTGTGTCCGCTGTGCCGTGCGTGTGATCATTGCTTGTACAGCCCTCTCGCAGTGTCCGGAGCAAGTATGGTGGGTCTGACACACGGGTGTCAATGTGTTCTTTTTTCCATTTCCAGGAGTGTATTACTAGTGAAGGCGAAATGACCTACATCATAATATTTGAATCTCATACTTCAGTTGACCTATATAGATCAACTGAATAATAAGATACTAGTGCTAGCGAAGGCGAAAGATAGTGACATACATAACATTTGTATCCTGTTCCTCAGTTGACCTATACTGGTAAATGATACCAATGTTACATAATGTCGATTTTATCGTCTAGCTAGCACAGTATCCCGTACTTCAGTTGACCTATATAAGTCATCTGAAGTACGGGATACAAATTTTAGGTACGTCGGTCTTTTCGCCTTCAGTGGTGCTAATGTAGACTCGAAAAAATCGTAACAACAGTAAAATTTGTATTCTGTACTCCAGATGACGAATCCATACTTAACGCAGAACAGTATAATACGACAGAGAAATACATCAAAATAGACAAATTCAGTACAACATGAAAATAAAAAACTGAACTTGCCATACGCAAACTCCTCCGCAAAAAACCAAAACTCGCCTAGAAAGACGTCAAGTAAATCCACATACCCACACACACAAGAAACACAATATCACAAATAACACACATAAAAATATGTAAACCCAGAAGTTCACATCAACGATACGAACTCAAATAATAAAAAAATATCCACAGAAGAAAATTACCTAACATAAGAAAATGAAGAATGATGGATCAATTCCAAAAAATCCAAATCAATATTTTAACCATTCCGACCAAACCCATCCTTCTCCTTAATTATCATTGACCCCCACCCCATCCCAATCGGAAATTAACTAACAAATTCTGGACGATACATTTGCCCAAGGTCTTTAAGGGAACACTTAAACGGGCAATATGTATCGGGTACAATACCCCTCCATGAATATTAATTTAAATGGCTCTGTAGCATCAAAATACGTCGTTTCCCCCTCTCTACAACACATTTTATGGCTGACCAATAACCTTCTGTACTATTGATACAAGACCCAGTTGGTGAAGCTCTGAATTCAATATTACGACTGACGACAAGATGCTGAAACCCCCTATTCCCAAAATCCCTATATGAAGAAAAACCATCGGAAATAACTACAGAACCCTCTGCAACACGATCTTCAATTAATGTCACCAACACTTTTTTCATTGGATTAGGAACTACTTTAAAAACTACATCATCACATTCTGGACCTTAAATTACAGCTCCCCAAACCCATAATCCCACCCCAGGTTCCCCCTTGTTGTAGCCGGCCGCGGTGGTCTAGCGGTTCTGGCGCTGCAGTCCGGAACCGCGGGACTGCTACGGTCGCAGGTTCGAATCCTGCCTCGGGCATGGGTGTGTGTGATGTCCTTAGGTTAGTTAGGTTTAGGTAGTTCTAAGTTCTAGGGGACTTATGACCTAAGATGTTGAGTCCCATAGTGCTCAGAGCCATTTGAACCATTTGAACCTTGTTGTACTTGGTTTTGCCAAAATGAGACTCATCGATTTCGACTATAACACCCCCTCCCCCAAAGGCCCCCTGAACAATATATTCCCCAAAAACTTCCCTACAAAACGAATACCACTCTAAAACGGTAGGCCCACTCACTCTACATTCATGCACACAAAACCACACAGGATACCTCGAACATCAACAGTATGTAATTTTTATTATATCCCTCAAGGCCAGCTTCCATGTTCCTCGTCTTATTAAGGGCCATATTCGATCCTTGTTACACCTCCATGTGAATAAATCGTGAGTACGACGAGCAGACACACTTATCAGGCGCATATGCACGCCGCACTCACGATATCGAACATAATCAGCAAGAAGGCCCCACATTTGAAAAACTAGATTGTTTGCCATCATGTCTACGCCCAAAGCCTCTTCATGGGAACAGACAAATACATACCTACAAAAGAAAATCAAAAAGTAAAAATTCTTTCAAATGAAAAATTATTTTTCCAAGTTATCTATAAACTCACTAAGAATTAAATTAAGTAGCGAACGAATTGGAGTTTACCTATTATTTAAATGAATGAAACGAAAAAAATCTCACGCAATGTCTTTTAAAAACACATTCATTTATTTCAATTTACAGTGATGGCGCTTATCCATAGCAGATAGCTGATTTATTATCCACGGCTCGAAAAGAAAGACGTTAATATCTATGAGTAAACTATGACACCAGTGGTTAAAACCGAGGGGTTGCATACCATTCTTCAGTTGACCCGAGCGATTTGTATTTGTGGTGCCGTGCAGAAGATGGTGCGTGGCGGTCTATTCATAGAGGGACGTGGGTAGAAAAATCAGTTTTCTATGAAATGTATTTTATTACTTCTTTATTTTTTTATTTAAGATCTTCTTTTTGGCTTGTTGCTCATGAGACATAAACAGATCGTAAAACTGTTGTAGACTGGTATTCGTTTTGCCGGGAATTTTGGCTTTGTTATGAGAAGAAGCAAAACTGGTGTGCCACAGGTTATTATAGAAAGTGACGAATCGTAACTTGGGGGGAAAAAAAGGGAGGAGAGAGGGCATGATGTTGTTGGGCCATGGGTGTGGGGAAGGGGGAGGGGGCAGATGTTTCAGGGATTCACTCTTCTCGACACATGATTTTAAGGTAAGTAAAGATAGAACAGCTTGTACTATGTTTCCATTAGTAAAACGTTATATAGCAGATGGGCCAATCATAACGTCAGATGGATGGGCTGGTTATAAGGGATTAGATGAAACTGGGTAGGCCTACATGCATTTGGCTGTGAATCATTGTTGAATTTAGTGACAACAAAACAGGGCACGTCCAAACACAATTGAGGAGGGGGGGGGGGCTATAAAAAGTATTATTGGGTGACACAAAAGGAGAATTTCAGTACTGCAGAGCGATTTTGACGAGGGGTACCTGGAGGAAGAATGTTCCACAAAATCGATGCTTGTTTGAGTTTTTTTTTTTTTTTTTTAAGTGTGGGGATGATGTATGTGCCAAAGAAAGAGAGATAAGTTTCTGTTTCGGAATAGAATGCATTGTTCGTTTTTTTTTATTTTAATTTTTGCAGTTAGTTTTCTTTCGTTAACTTGGTTTCGCGTTTGGTTTTGAAGTTTTAGGTTGTTTTTTTTTTTATAGTTCATAGATAGCCTCGATTTCTTGGACGTCAACCTATTGGGGTACTAATCTGCTATTGGTAAGACTGATGCGTACCCTGTTACCATAATTTTCATTTCTATGCTAGTTTTGTCTAACAGTGACTTGCTGTGTGGAGGTTTTTGCATTGAGTGCTGATGTTGATAATTGTTTGACGCTGGCGTTAGCAAATTTGTAGGTAGCAATTGAGTACATGTCGAGGAGGAGGTGGAATGAAAAGAGAGATATATTTTTTGGACTTACTGAGGAAGTTCCGAATTTCCGAGAGAGAGTGGTTATAGAACAGCTTAATGTCAGGTTAACGGATTGTTTTAACCTACCTGGTTGATCTGTATCGTATGTCGTGATATATGAAGCTCTTCGCAATATCCTTCTTGTATTTACGACTTTGCCGAATATTTGGACTATGAGGTTCAACTACGAGTTATTAATAAAAAAACTGCAGCTGATATCTACGAATTAGTATTGTCGTTGGCTGACAACGTACTAACGATTTAACGTTCTCAGCTTGTTTGTGGTAATGCCTTTTTAGCTTAGTTCCGACTATGACTTCATTCGCGAGGAATTCTTTATATTTCGATGTTTTCGAGTATAATATGAGCTACGGTTATTTGTGAAGCAAATATAGTTTCTGAGAACCATGGGAACCATTATAGGAGTAGCAGACTTTGGAAAAGTAGCTGAACCTGTAAGTATATTTCTAGTTTACTTTTTTGTATGATAGTTTTGACTCTTTAGCTTAGTAGCATGCTTTTCTTTTCAGTTACATGTGTTGTTTTTTAAGGAAATTAATGAGTAGTTCTTACTTTGGTAGTTCCTGGCGCTTTCATCAGATGACGGTAGTTAGAATTCTCTGCTATGATTTAATTTAGTGTCCAACATCTCATATATATGAGATGTTAGAACACTAAGTCGAATATATATATATTGTGTGTGTATTTTCGAATATTTCTTTCCACTTCACATTTTACGTTCTGACTTCCATTAGCAGTAGAGTGTGTTTTTACTATAGCGTCTGCTCGATTCCCTTTTCGTTCCAAAACCTTCTCCTTTCGTTTCAATAATCTGATGTGTTTGTTTTACGACCTAATTTTTTTTTTTTTTTTAAGAAATCCGCATTGATACGTCACAATATTTACGACATTTGTCTTGTGTTTCTTTCGTCACTCGGCAAAGCCAACGACACGTATCGAAGACTCCTCCTTATCTGCATATTCTATTATTTATAATTTTTCAGGGCAGAAACTTAATAGCATCTTAAAAGCTACAGATAGAAATCATAAGTGAAAAACTAACACTGTGTCTTTAACCAGACAGACAGATTAAACAGCGCGGGCGAACGTGTTGCTTTGTGCATTCAGCTGTTTCCTTGTTATCTATGGCAGACATGGATTGGGCGTGTGCTATATTCCACACGAATATGATATGTAGAGGGCTTGAAATGCATTTTGACTCATATTATTTTATGGCTTGGACATGAAAATGCCTTTTTCTCTCCCTTAGTTACAACTTCTGGGATGTGAAAGAAAAATAACCTTCGTGCATTGTCAACGTTTTACAGTTGGTAACGCGAACTTTTCGGAGAGTCCAAACAAAAATTGTTTACGTCTATGCTAGTATACAACTTGTGTAAGGAAACGTTGTTTATGGATAAAGTAATGGAATGTTCATCAGTGAATGAGAATGAAGTTAAAGAAGTTCAACATTTTGCCGATCCTGAAAAGCAGGAAGCGAGGGCTTTCTTGAGAGAAAGATTTCTTAGGGCTATTAGCGGAATCGTCGGTATGTACAGCAGCAGAAGGTTTTTTTTCCATGATTGGTCTTGCAAGTAGAAACAGCTTTTTTTTCGATTACACATACAAGATTCTTTTTTTTTACAGGTAAGAATTGCGACATTCACATGTTCGAAAAAACCAATGTTTCAGCGGAATTTAGAGGATGCGATGTTGATGTCTTAAATTTCTTTGTAACAAACCTTCAGACGCCAGCCAGCGTCAAACGTACAGCACTTATTCGTACCGGTGATATTTTAACTATCCATGTACCTGACATAGGAAACCTGCCAAAATGAGTACTGAAAGCGGTTAAAGTGTGATATTGGACACTCCGTCTGAAAGATTGTTTGAAAGAGATAACAGGAAGTACCTCGATAGAGTATTAGCTCATCTTGTCTAGTGTGCACTGGTTAGCAATGCAGCATCCTATTGTTTGTTGTCGTTCGAGGTAACCTCTTCAAATGACTTAACCGTCGCCGCCGGACTGACTACTGCTGACGCGACAGTGTGAGGATATGATACCAGTTAATAGTTTTATTACCGTCAGATACTTGGAAAACGGAAGTGATTATTATTTTATTATGTAACTGAGCCATTGACTTGAATGTGATTTCTGATACTTGGCAAAATACTTCATCTAGTGCGACTACTATTTGATTAAAATATTCTGCAGGTGATGAGAGATACACGCTTTTTGTTTTCAGACTTCTTGTGCCAAATTTGAAACTTTCCACCAAATACTAATGAACCGTCAGCCCGTCTTCTCCTTTTCCTAACTATATTGATCTTCTAAGACTTAAGACTCGTTTTAGTCAGATAACGCCCAGAATTTATGAAAATGAGGAAGTCGTTCATTTGATTTATTGTAATCATCATTGCCACAGATGTAGATGTACTCAATATATGGATTACAGTGTGGAAATAAAGTAGTGAGGTGGATCCATAAATGTAATAGTAACCATGACCTAACAAACAAATGTTGCTTGCAGCTTCTTTATAACAATCACAAAGTGACTGAACGAGCTTGACAAAATTAGTGCAGTGGTGTAGAAGTAGAGAATTGTCATTTTTGTTCTTTTGAAGTAGAGTTTTGTACGCTTTTCGCATTACCAAAGATATGCTTTCAGACATGTAAATAAATTTTTCAGTGTCATTTATTTTTTTAGTTTCCTGTGTATATTTACTCAATAAAGAATTATTTGCTAAAAAACATTCTGATGTTCAAGTTAATGTTACCAGATTTTTGATATTTCTATTTAAAATTTTGAATTTGAAAATGAAGATTTACATAGCCTTTGTTTGGTGCAGTCCAAGGGCAGTAGATGTTTCAGATGAAATGTCAAGTCCTTATTCCTTCGTTTCTCATATTCACTTCAGGTGAATAATAGAGGTACATATCTATGAAGCTGTGTCTCAAAGACTTCGTGATCAGAATATCTTTCTTCAGGTCACTTACTGAATGTGGTACTATGCAGTAAAATGATCAGGTGCACTACAACCATAGTGTGTCTCATTATCAAAATTATTATGTATTTAAGATTTAAGAGAGAGATTTGTTGGCCAATACTTATTTACTTGAAATTGTGAAACATTCAGTACTGCCTTTAGATGCATGTAATAGTATACACACTATTGTAGCTTTTGGAACTATTTTTACAACCTTGGGATGGTGAGATGGGTAGGTTGACGAAGATTAAAAAGGTCCTGCCTGTTGCATGGGGTAGGGGAGTCTGGCCCTGCCTTTCATTTTTAATGTATCTTGTTCTCCTCTATGAGGAAGCAACTCATTTTTTCAGAAGCTAGCATGATGTGTATACCTTAACATGTATCTTTTGTTAGCACTCTCCAAACAGTTCAAAACCCAGAATGGAATAACTATGATTAGGGTAGATTACTATTTATCTCATGGAGGTGGTGTTGAGACTGTTAGAAAACTTCCAGGTGATGACAGTGCGTGCACTTGAGTTGTGCTTCTATGATGTTCCTGTCTGTTCTTGTCTATTGCCCAACATCTGAGCAAGGTCAGTAGCAATATATCCTGTTGTTGTGGTCTTCAGTCCAGAGACTGGTTTGATGCAGTTCTTCCAGGTCCTTTGCTGTCTCTGACAGAATTACAATGTCATTGGCAAACATCAAAGTTTTCTTCTCCACAGATTTTAATTCCTTCTCCAAATTTTTCTTTCGTTTCCTTTACTGCTTGCTCAATATACAGATTGAATAACATCGGAGATAGGCTACAACCCTGTCTCACTCCCTTCCCAACCACTGCATCCCTTTCATGCCCCTTGACAATTATAACTGCCATCTGGTTTCTGTACAAACTGAAAATAGCCTTTCACTCCCTGTATTTTACCCCTGCCACCTTCAGAATTTGAAAGAGAGCAGTCAACATTGTCAAAAGCTTGCTCTAAGTGTATAAATCCTAGAAACGTAGGTATGCCTTTCCTTAAACTATCTTCTGAGATAAGGTGTAGGGTCAGTATTGCCTCATGTGTTCCAATATTTCTACGGAATCCAAACTGATCTTCCCCGAGGTCGGCTTCAACCTGTTTTTCCATTTGTCTGTAAAGAATTCGCGTTAGTACTTTGCAGCTGTGACTTATTAAACTGATAGTCCGGTAATTTTCACATCTGTCAACACCTGCTGTTTTGGGATTGGAATTATTATATACTTCTTGAAGTCTGAGGCTATTTTACCTGTCTCGTACATCTTGCTCACCAGATGGTAGAGTTTTGTCAGGGGTGGCTCTACCAAGGCCATCAGTAATTCTAATGGAATGTTGTCTACTCCCAAGGCCTTGTTTCGACTTAGGTCTTCCAGTGCTCTGTCAAACTCTCCACGCAATATCATACCTCCCATTTCATCTTCATCTACATCCTTTTCCATTTCCATAATATTGTCCTCAAGTACATCGTCCTTGTGTATACCCAGTGTATACTCCTTCCACCATTCTGCTTTCCCTTCTTTGCTTAGAACTGGATTTCCATCTGAGCTTTTGATGTTCATACAAATGGATTTCTTTTCTCCAAAGGTCTCTTTAATTTTCCTGTAGGCGGTATCTATCTTACCCCTAGTGATGTATGCCTCTGCATCCTTACATTTGTTCTCTGGCCATCCCTGCTTAGCCATTTTGCACTTCCTGTCAATCTCATTTTTGAGACGTTTGTATTCCTTTTGCCTGCTTCATTTACTACACTTTTATATTTTCTCCTTTCATCAATTAAATTCAGTGTTTCTTCTGTTACCCACGGATTTCTACTAGCTCATGTCTTTTTACCTACTTGATTCTCTGCTGCCTTCACTATTTCATTTCTCAAAGCTACCCATTCTTCTTCTACTGTATTTATTTTCCCTGTTCTTGTCAATCGTTCCCTAATGCTTTCTCTGAAACTCTCTGCAACCTCTGGTTCTTTCAGTTTATCCAGGTCCCATCTCCTTAAATTCCCACCTTTTTGCAGTTTCTTCAGTTTTAATCTACAGTTCATAACCAATAGATAGTGGTCAGAATCTGCATCTGCCCCTGGAAATGTCTTAAAATGTGAAATGTGATTCCTAAATCTCTGTCTTACCAGTACATAATCTATTTGAAACCTTTCAGTATCTGTGGGCCTCTTCCATGTATACAACCTTCTTTCACGATTCTTGAACCAAGTGCTAACTGTGATTAAGTTGTGCTCTGTGCAAAATTGTATCAGGCTTCTATTAAGTTTTCATCTCATTTCACTGTCTGAATAATTTCTTGTATCTCATCATACATTTCATCAATCTCTTCATCTGCGGAGCTAGTTGGCATATAAACTTGTACTACTGTGGTAGGCATGGGCTTTGTGTCTATCTTGGCTCCAATAATGCGTTCACTATGCTGTTTGTAGTAGCTTACTCGCACTCCTATTTTTTTAAATTCATTATTAAACCTACTCCTGCATTACCCCTATTTGATTTTGAATTTATTACCCGGTATTCACCTGAGCAGAAGTCTTGTTCCTCCTGCCACCGAACTTCACTAATTCCCACTGTATCTAACTTTAATCTATCCATTTCCCTTTTTAAGTTTTCTTACCTACCTGCCCGATTAAGGGATCTGACATTCCACACTCCGATACGTAGAATGCCAGCTTTCTTTCACCTTATAATGACGCCCTCCTGAGGTGTCTCTGCCCAGAGATCCAAATGGGGGACTATTTTACCTCTGGAATATCTTACCCAAGAGGACACCATCATCATGTAACCATACAGTAAAGCTGCATGCCCCCAGGAAAAATTACGGCTGTAGTTTCCTTTGCATTCAGCCGTTCATAGTACCAGCACAGCAAGGCTGTTTTGGTTGATGTTAGAAGGCCAGATCAGTCAATCATCCAGACTGTTGCTGCTGTAACTACCGAAAATGTTATTGCCCCTTTTCAGGAACTACATATTTGTCTGGCCTCTCAACAGATACCCCACCTTTGTGGTTGCACCTACAGTATGACTATCTGTATCGCTGAAGCACGCAAGGTCCATGGTTCATGGGTGGGTTGGAGGTCAATATGTCCTATTCATATTATTAACAATACTAAATTTAAACTCTTGAATGTAAGAATCGGACAAACTTCGGTCTTAAAACTCAAAATGAATTTTCCTTTTGGTGGTTAATGTGTTTCGCAGATCATTCCACCATTATATTAGGGGAAAAGTTGTGGACTTGTAATGAGAACCTTACATCCAGAAATCAGATGAAGCATTTGCTGTTTTGGTTTCTGAAAACTAGTCCTGCTAATATAGAGATGTTGCTAGATATTTGGGAACTGCTGGCATCCTCCATTCCCCTCTTTGGTGTGAAACATGCTCATAATGGTGTGATGGTCTTGTTCTTAGTGCTCTTCAGGTATGGTAATAGAAACTCAATGAATCTCTCCATTTTGCCTGAATTTGGAGCATATGCTTGATGTCTTTGAGAATCAATATATTTCATTACACCATTGTGCTAATCCTTCTTGATTATTGCAGATCTTCATTCTTTACTTGTTTCCTTCCAATTCTTAACATTTCAGATGAGAGAAGTTGGATAATATGTAGGCTCCAGTAGAACACCACTCTTGTATGATTGTTGTTGTTGTTATTATTCGTATTGTCACTACATTTTGCTCACACATACAGTGTGGGCAAAATAGAACTTGCCCAGAAAATATTTACTGTATTACTGACATAGGATTGACCTGTATTGACGAACATCACAGACGATGCGGGAAACTGATGTCTCATGCTGTTCGATTTATGAAACTGAGAGGTACACGTAGCAGTACCTGATGGATAGCAGTAATAATGTTTTCAGTGTTCTGTTGTAACTCTTCCAGTGTATGCAGGTTATTTGAGTACATCTGACCCTTCAGTTTACCTCACAGGTAAAAATCGCAAGGAGAGAGATAGGCAATTTAGCTGAGTAGTGGGTTTGGTGATTGTCCTCTCCTCACTGAACACCTCATGCACTTGAGAGAAGTATATGAGGGCAGTATGTGCTATTGCTCCATCTTGCTGAAAATATCCATACAGTCATTCATTTTCTGAGAGTTGATACGGATTTGGTAGATTAGCAGTAAGTCGAATAAATATTTTCTAGGCCTGTTCTGTCATAAGATGAAGAAACTTTTTTTGTGATTTGTGAGTGTGATGTATTACTGATAGTTGTCTCTCACAATTTGTAATGTTCCATGATGCTGCCCTTATCACTACTATAAAGAATCAGCATGACCTTATTAGTTTCTGTGCTTTGGGTGCTGATAAATTTATGATTGGTGCTGGTGGACCCAGCTTTCATTCCCACATAAAGATGAGTATTTGCAAGGGAGTTACCACTCTGTTCAGCATGCTGTAGAAGTAAATTAACACGCATCATCATGTCACATTTAGATCAGCATCAACAATTGGCTGCTGGGACACTTGTCCTGCAGGCACTTGGTGAAACTATCATACTGTGTACACATGGTGTGATGAACAAAAATAATGTTTAAAAGTCTCAGAAATGTCATCTGGACAAGAATCATTGACCACAGATGCCACACTACTTTGCAGATACCTGAATACATTGTGTAAACTGGTTGCTGGAGCATATGCGTATTAGCTTACTAAATCTTCATTACATGATGAAATTCTGTAGGTTTTGCACCGTCACTATGCAGAAACCAAGTAACATCTGTACACTCTTCTTGTTCCTGTGTTTGTGCATCTGCACAATGTTACCATCCAGTAAATGGCTGCCATGCTTTTAGGAATATGCTTAGCAGGTGGAAGGCACCTAGTGCCATTTTATGCATTTCTGTTGCATATTAATAGTTTCCATTTACACGGCTTCATATATCATTGCCTCGTGTTGTTCTGTATACTTGATCACGGATAGTGAGTTCTCAACCAGTGGAATGACTAAAGATAACCACTCACAATACAATGGCAGCATTGAGTTGTGCATTGGAAATAACAGGTAATGGAATGCAATAGCTCATTTTATGAACTTGTGATTTTCAGAACATAGTCACATAAACACAGATACATTGCCTCATCATTGTGGCCTGATGAGGATGTTGTGTTCAGTGGAGTGAATGAGGTAAGAGACATAAACCCCGACTGGAACAATTACACCACACTCCCTGCCAGGTTTCTGACTACCGTTCATTGCACCATGAATATTTTCCTCCAAAATCCGTCTCTGCATCTCCCATGGAGGTACTGTGTTACTTCATCAGTTCATGAAATGAAACGGAGTGCACTGGGGGTTCACAGCAGCTGACATAAACCTATTTTAAAGGAAATGTCATTCATTGGTACTAAAAGTTGATTATTATCTGATGTCAAGGAATTGGTTTGATTGCTGTGTAAGACCATGAAAATATGAGACACAAACCACAGACAGTACCAAGTAGTAATCTTTGACCATCAATCATCATCATAATCACCATTACAAAAGTTTACTTATGAGATGAACATGTCAAAATTTGTGTGATTTTGTGAATAAAAGTTGCAGCATCTGGTTTATGGAACAGACTGATTGATCCCTTCAGAGTAAAGACAGTTAGTAACTGCCAGAGTACATGTGTTTTCCTTAGGTATTGATGAGGAAAGTATACCAAATGCACAGTGAAGATGAAATGCTGCAAGGTGTTTAAGTATACAGAACAGAATGATTAGTTGCCTTCTGGATGACTTCAAAGCCAAACGTTTTGATACAGTAGATTACATATGAGGAGAATTTTTTTCATCTTTTTACTGAAGATTGATATTCTACAGATGTAATGTAGCAGAACTGTTCCCAGCTTTCAGCTGTGTTGCACCAGCCACCAGAGATGACAACAGTAGTAGTTTATTTAGCTGCAACACCAAGGCCTTACCAATAGAGATATTTACATAATTGTGTTACCAAATAGGTTGAGGCAGGCACATGAAGCTGCAGCACTCAGCCCGCTGCAGCTGTCAAGGATCTCCGTATGATTATTTGATTATAATTGCATGTTACAGTAAAAAAAGTAAGTTTGGTATGTAAGTACTGTAAAAAAAGCTAAAGGAAAGGAAAAAAAAAAAACCTGCTGAACTGTCCCATGTATACTTGCAGCACTGTGTGGTCTACTGCACAAAATGTTCATTGAATTTCATTGTAGTCATACAAACATGGATACTAAGGAGTATCCATGCTGCTCATATGTTACAGCAGACAGATTTTAAGTTCAATCCAAAGGACTGTATTACCTGTCTGTTAAATGGAGATTTATGAGAAAATGAAGATTATAAACGTTTGTAAGGGGAGTGGTATTTAATGTGCTGTGCAAACATTGGGTATCAGGAATCTATCAGCGAGATGGTTTCCAAAATTTCGAGAGTTACCCAATTCCCAGAAATGTTCATGTGCAGTCCAAGGGAATTTTTAAGTACACTGGCACAATGTATATCATATGGAAACAGTCCAGTGTGAGAGCAAGGTGGTGAAACATGGACTGTGGGAAATCTGGAGCAGAAGACAATCAAGGTATTTGAGATGTGGTGCTACAGAAGAATGTTGAAAATTAGATGGGCTGGTAAAGTAAGGAATGAGAAGGTTCTCTGCTTAATCGGTGAGGAAAGTAATAGGCCTATATGGAAACACTGACAGGATGGTAGGAAATCTGTTAAGACATGGTGGAATGACTTCTGTGATACCCGAGGGAGCTGTAGAGGGTAAAAACTGTAGAGGAAGACAGACTGGAACATTCAGCATATAATTGAGGACATAGGTTGCAAGTGCTACTCTGAGATGAGGAAGTTTGGACAGGAGAGGAATTTGTGGTGTGCTGCATTTGTAAATACTATGTCTTTACGTGTTACTGTGGCTGGGACACACGTTTGTGATGTTTCACTGCACCTATTGCTGCTCACCACATAGAGGGGGCATTGAGTTCCAGACGGGCAAAATGAAAGACTGCTATGGCTTGTAAGCTTTCAGAAAAAGTCCTTCATAAATAGAAGCCCCCCCCCCCCCCACATTCACATTTACACAAGCATAGCTCACACACACATTGCCACTGTCTCTGGCCACAGCAACCAGGAACAGTGGCCACACGGGCTTGTGTGTGTGCATGTACTGGTGTGTGTAAAGCAATTGTCAGACAAGAAACATAGGTGTTCTGAGGGTAATGTTCTGGGTCCAGTCCTGTTCTTAACAAATATCAGACAGTGTAAGATGTGCAGAAAAAGTTCTTCTTGCTAATGATAGCAACATCGTAGTTACTGGTAAAATATCAGAACTGATATTACAGAAAGTTCATGAAATTCTCAGCATGCCTATGGTACGGCTTTGCATAATAAATTAACATTGAGCATAAAGAAGACAAACAGTGTGCACTTCAGTATAAAGAGGGAACACAATATTCTGTCACACTAAGCATGGATGATGAATTTGTAGATTGTGCAACTAAGACAGTGTAGGGAGATGCGGAGAAACAGTGCGAAACTGTTTTCGTATTACAACGTCTCAAATACAATTTCTGAATGAACAATAGAACACTGTACAGTAGGGGCCAACTGAATGAGGTAGTGCAGTTGTTAAGGCACTGATCTCATATTTGAAAAGATGTTTTCTTTCTTTTTTTTTCTCTCTTGCCATCCTGATTTACAGTTGCTTTTACAGATCTTTTCAGGTAAATCCTGTGATGGTTCCTTCATCAAGGATATGGCTGACCACTTGTCCTGTCCTCTTAAAGCATACTTTTATATTTTATTTGTTCGTATATTTTTAAAAATTTTTTACTATCATCATATTTTGGTGATGAATCCTATGTCCATTAGAAGATGAACCTGGGTGAATAAATTAAAGAGATCAAATGACATGTATGTGAAATCTGAAGTTAAACAAGTTAATACTGCAGAAGGAGATACTGATGAATTAGTCTTCTTGTTTTGAAACAAATGTCTTTGCTGGTGGCAGTTTAATCCACCTAGACAGAACAGATTGGTTATGGGATCTGCTCTGAATGTACAGTGTCTTCCAGTATTTCACAAAAAACATAAGATAACAAAATTTTTGACAGCTGATGCAGTTACTATATGAGTTATATATGCAGACTGAAGAGATAAATGAAATTTTGTAGCAAGGCCAGGATTTGAACCCGGGACTCAGGTTCAAATCCCAGCCTTAGCACAAATTTTCATTCATCACTTTGTTCTTCATGTATACATAATAGATGTTTGAGACTGGAAAAGTCTCTGGAACCATATAGTTTCACTTACTTATTATGTAGTTAATACTCATAACTTCTTTTTCTACTGAAGTGTTGAAAAAAAAGCTGTACTTTTTTTAATTCTATGAGGGTTGAGTGAAAAGTAATGTCTCCACCTTTGTTAATTGGGTTTGGATGGGAATATTTTAATAAATCAAACGCAGAAATAATCCTTAGAATGTGATCTTTAATTACCAATATTCAATTTTCCACATAATCACCGGCCAATTGGATACATTTCTGTCAATGATGAACAATTTTTCTGAAGCCATAACGGAAGAAGTTGACACAGTGTTTCTGTAACAACAGTCTTGCAGTTCTCTCAACATCTTTGTCAGAAGCATAATGATGTCCCTGCAGATTGTCTTTCATTATTGGGAACAGATGGAAGTCAGACAGTGCTAAATTTGGACTGTATTGTGGATGCCACACTGTGGTGAGATTCAGTCTCGGAAGTTCTGCTGTGATGACACGTGAAGTGTGTGGTTTGGCATTGTCATGCTGCAGGAAAACATTTCTGTTTTCCTTTTGGACCCTTGTTAGCTGTCGTTTCAGAGTTTGCAGTGTTGTGATGTAATGCTTTGAATTTATTGTTGTTCCACGCTCAAGGAAATCGACATGGGTAACACCATCTGCATGCCAGAACACTGTGGCCATGATTTTTCCAGATGAGGGCTGCGTCTTGAATTTCTTTTTTTGGGGGAGTCTTTGTGTCGATATTCCATAGACTGATGTTTCATCTCCGGTTCATAATGGTGTACCCACGTTTTGTCTCCTGTCTCAATTGAATGGAGAACGTCATCACCTTCATTCTCGTAATGCAAGAGGAGATCCTGGCAAATTTCAAGTCTGTGCACTTTCATTTCAGAAGTCATCATCCAGGGCACCCATCGTGCACAGATCTTCTGATAGTCAAGCAAAGCAAAAATCTGACTCACACGTTCTTGTGAAATGCTGATTGTGCTTGCAGTTTCTGTCTGAGTGATATGACCACTATTCTGAATCAATCTGTCAACATTTTGCTTGTGAAACTCGGTGGTTGCTGTCACAGGACGTCCTACTCTTTGTTTGTCATGCAGGTCAGATGTTCCCACCTCAACATCTTTAAACTTACGTGCCCAACGATGCACATGACTCACATCAACACAGTCATCATAAACTGCTTTCATTCTCTGATGAATTTGCTTTGGAATGACACCTTCTTCTGTCAAGAATTCGATGGCTGCACATTGCTTAAATCACATTGACCGACCGTTTGTGCAGGGTTTCATACTTTACACTGTAAAAACACAACTGTTCAGTGCTAAGGCTTCCCACCAACTGGAGCTGTAGAGAAGAGACTAAGGGACAAGCCAGTACCTGCCGCATACCAATTCTGCCAACTGTTGAATAGTTATGAAAGTGGAGGCATTACTTTTCAGTCAACCCTCGTAGTATACATCATCCAGCACTTGTTAACATCTGCAGTGAAACACTTTGCTGGGAAATTTAAAGACCAAGGCTACTAGCTCTGAGGTCTTTCTGCCCTACCCTATATAAACACAACAGTGCACGTGAAACTGTACCATCCCAGCAATTTCGTCCTTCACATGTAGAACAATTTCCTTGTCATGTCATTACTTTTCTTTGATTGTGAATTACTATCACAGCAACATTGCTGTAGCCTTTACCAGCACATTCTACAGTCAAATAATAATCATTAAACACTAATAACTGCTGTGTGCTACTGTCATAATTTTTGGTTGCTGCTTTGTTATATAAAACCTAAATATATAATAAAATGTGTTGGGGGATACTGTGTCCCTATGACACCTTGCTTGCGATCATTACCTCATACGTTGAATTCCGCTGACCAAACACTACTATAATTTTCTATACAATGATAATATTGCTTATATTCTGATTTGGTTATCACTGTTATTTGAAAGATATGTCATGAGATTTTTTTTTTAAATTAGTAGGTTAGTTATTGGCGTACGTCAGGGTGAAAAGCTCTTGTCATTTACTGGGCTGTCAGACTTCAGTGCGCAATTCATTGTTATTCATTCATCATTATTCATTTATTGTATTACTATAGTAATGTATTTGTCCAGGTATCATTTTACAATGATAACCAATGTGTCAGCATAATACAAGGTAGGGCTGTAAGTAATATACAGGATGGACCAAAATTGTCATACTGGGACACCACAGTGAAATCCTTATATTTTCTTGAGCATATTTTTGGTAGAAAATGGACTTTAATGGAAGACAATTTGGCAATGTTGTAAGCACATGTATGTCAAGTACCTTCGTTCAGTACTGTGTAACTGTGTTGTATAATTAGTGCAATTGGCAGAGTTTTGTGTTAGAATACTCGATTTGAGAATTCTGTTCCAGGTCAGTGTGTAATTTTCTTTTTTTAAAAATTCTAATTTTGGTCTTCCCAGTTGTGCTGTAGTATACACTGTTCCATAAAGATTACATTACTGTCAACTAAATTTTTCTTAACACTGAACATTACACTTATTGGTCAGACACATCAGAAATATTCGTGAATAATAATAACCAGTTAAAAACAACTACAAAACTTATCATTGTGGAGATGTTAAACATATACTACTTACAGCAAGAGCAGCTTTGTAATATTTCGAAATACACTGCCAGTGACAGCACATATTTCATATAACATGCACTTTCTTCAGAGCAGGTGCTCAAAACAACCTCCCTGCATCTCCAAACATTTAGTGATTTGCAGTCTCATGCTTCTCTGTACTCTTTGCAGCACATTGGGATCCATGCTTAAAAGAGCAGCATGGAAGTGCATTACTAGTTCTTCCACACTGATCAGCAGGGTGGAATAAATCTGCCTATAACATGTATAGCATGTTTGTGTGAAGTGGCAGTGTAGACGAAACTTACACTGAAAAGCACATGTGCAAGTTGCAACATGCAGCAACGTTTTGATTCTGTTTCCCTTCAAAAGATGAAACATAACCTGCCTTGCACTTGGTCTGCTACTGTGAAAAGAAGTATGCGCTCTACGCAAACACAAGGAATGTAGCAACACAGTACTTACCCTGAAGACGATGGTGTGAACTATGAAAATGTGTAGTGGGATAATAAACATGTGACTGACACAGGAAATTGTTTTATTTGTATTTATTAATAATCACAGCACTCATGATGATGTTCTTTATGGATGAAATATGCATAAATGTGGTGCTTCAAGCGCCTCCACATATAGAAATCTGAGAAGTTTTGTCAGGTGAACATTTCTTGGGTAAGGCTTGGCTTAAATGCCATCACGCACATCACTTCCAAAGTGTGTAATTGCACCATCATGTTGGAACCATGAACTCTGCTGAACATGAAGCCTATAGAGTGCTTCAGGCCAATTGTTTGAGAGATTGCATGATACCTTCCTTCAGTCAACTGGTTTGCTAAAATACAGGGAAGTAAGATACATCCAACATTCCGGCTCATTCATTGGTGCTTAAGTGTGACTGATATCCATGGTTGTGCATGACACACATGTTAACTTCACACCAATAGTGGATGTTGTGCATATTGCAAGATACCAAAATGTGTGAATGCAGCTTCAGCAGACCATGTTATTATTTTTATGGAATCATCATTAGCTTCCTGTTGTTGGAACCATTCATAGAACTGCATCTGTAGAAACCTGTCTTCAGAATGTTGCTCTTAACAGTTAATGATAGTGGTGTAGCCCTTCATTGTGTAACATGTCATAATCCATGCGTTGCAAGACATGCAGGTGTGTAGATACTTCCCATGTACTGCTCTGGAATTTTTGGTGTGTAGCTAATCCTAGGACAACCTCTCTGTAATGATGGTGCAAGGGGAGAACCTGTCTCCCAAAGATGGAAGTTCCAGACAATGCAACAAATATCTTCTGAATGACATTGACCAGAATACTTAGCAACATATTCAAGAGTAGCAACTCCATTTGTGTTATTAGATGCACCAAGGGCAGAAAGCATGTCAATGTATCTGGCATTTGTGTGTGCCATATTATTGTCCCTGCTATTTACGAGAAGCACAGGAAGAAAGTGCGATACATGTATGCCTATACAATAGTGTACTAGTGTACTTTAACTGTACGTTATTTGTGGAAAATGGCATGTAAACACTTCATTTGTCAAAGTGGTTGTATGTCACTAACCTCATATGGGTTGTTGTATATGGAGTTACATAGATCAATTTTGAGATTTTGCAATTGAAATTTAAGTAGCACCACACTCCCCAACTAAATTAATGGCTTAAAGATTTCCAGAATAGCTGGGGAGTACAGAGAAACAGAATATTGATGAGTGAGTAGCAGTTCACAAAAGGCATAACGTATCATATGACATGTCGAGTATCCTTGTAAAAGCGATCTATGGATGAATAAAATTACTGCTGCCACTGCTACTGTTACTAATACTACTACACTATTATGATCTCGGTCAAGATGTCAGCAAGTAGTTGGCTGTATGTTTGATTCAGGAGTTGTTGAAGCTTTTGTTCCGCATCATTTAGCTGTGTCTACCACTCATGAAAGATGTAAGATTCTAGATGTGATGTACAACTACAAACAAATAAATGATTACAGTTTCAGAGAAAATGGGTGATCTGTTCAAGAGAAACAGCATCACAGATTGAGCAAATCAATACCATGTTGGTCCACTTCTGTCCCTTTTGCAAGCAGTTGTTCAGCATGGCATTGATTGACAGAATTGTTGGATGTCCTGCTGAGGGAAATCGTGCCACATTCTGTCCAACTAGCACATTAAATCTCAAAATCCTGAGCTGGTTGGAGGATCATACCTATTGTTCCAAGTTTTCACAATTGGGGAGAGATCCAGCAACCTTGCTGATGGAGGACAGGTTTGGCAAGCATTAAGACAAGCGGTAGGAACTCTAATTATGTGCATGCAGGAATTATCTTGGTGCTGTGTAAGCCCTGGATGGTTTGCCTGATGGGCAACAAAACGGGGCATAGAATATCATTGACATACTGCTATGCTGTAAGGGTGTTGTGGATGACAACCAAAGAGGTCTGGCTTTGAAATGAAATGGCATCCCAGACCATCATTCCTGGCTGTCGAGCCATACAGTGGGTGACAGTCAGTTGTGTATCCCAACACTGTCCAGGGCATCTCCAGAAACTTTTTTGCTGGTTGCCGGGTGTAATTTGAAGTGGGGCGTATGACTGAGGACAATTCTACTCCAGTCAATAAGATTATAGGCTGAAGGTCTGCGTGGAGATGCCCCAGACAGCAGTGGAACACCAACACAACTGTCGCCTGCTGTACAGCCTGGCAATCAGGAGTGATGATCTGGGGTGCCATTTCTTCTCAGAGCAGGACCCCTTTGGTTGTCATCTGCAGCACCCTTGCAGCAAAGCGGTATGTTGATCATATTTTACACCCCGTCTTTTTGCCCTTCATGGCCAGCCATCCTGGGTTCGCATTTATGCGAGACAGGGTCCATCTGCACACGGCGAGAGTTTCTACTGCTTGTCGACTTGCTTGCCAAACCCTACCTTGGCCAGCAATGTTGCTGGATCTCTCCTCAATTGCAGACATTTGGAGCATTATGGGCAGGGCCCTCCAATCATCTTGGGCTTTTGACGCTCTGATGCACCAGTTGGACAGAATTTGGCATGAAATCCCTCAGGAAGACATGCAACAATTTTGTCAATCAGTCCCAAGGTGAATAACTGTGTGCATAAGGGCCAGAGGTGGTCCAGTGCATTATTGACTTGCTCAATTTGTGGAGCTCTTTCTCTTGAATAAAATCTAATTTTTCTAAAATTGTAACTATTTGTTTGTCTGCATACATACATTAAATCGACTGTTTTCTGCCCCATTCGGATAATTTCTTCTTGGTGTATATTTTTGTTTTGTTCTGTTTTATGGTGTATTTACACAACATATGGCATTTCTGTAGGTATAAATTCACATGCATATTCAAATGCAATGTTTGGTCAAAATTTCAAAGCAAGATGGGGAGAAGATGGATGGGTTGGGGGGGGGGGGGGGCTGATGGACAGAGATCTGGGGAAGGAGGAAGAGATGGAGAAAGAGAAGGGGAGCAGGAGATGGACAGAGACAGAGGGAGGAGGCTAGGATGTATATACAACTCCTATACATTTTAGAAATGTGTGCTTTCTCTTTTCTTTTTTACATTTAAACAGACTGAGGCACAGCATCACATGGCTCGGAACAGCTAGAAACAACAGTAGTAGTAGTAGTAGTAGTAGTAGTAGACTGAAAGCTGAAAGATATAATTAATTATTTCATGATGATGAAGTGGATTATTAGCCCTGTTGGTAACATAATGTCCTAAAGAAATGTAATGGACATGAAAGTTGTAAGCATGATAGTTGGTACTAATAAGTAGAAGCAATGGCAGGTGGCTATACCAAAAAGTGGGTTCAAATGTATTTGATGAAGTAGTGCAGAACAATACTGTTACCCTCAGACAGTGTGAGTATGTGATTTGCATAGTGGCAGGGAAGCTACCTAGGTTAAAAGGAGGAGGAGGAGGTGGAGTTGGCTGTTTTTGTAGCTTGGGGCAAGGGTACAGCTGAAGAGAGAAAAAATACTGATAAGGGAGTGTAAAATGTGGAAGGCTTTAGTACATGAAATAGTACAGAATAAACTTTTAAAGGCAAAATAAGTCTTTAAAAGTGGTATAATATAAACAACTTATGAACAACTACTTTACCTTTGAGGGACAGGTATACAGACATATTAGATGATGGTCGTGGGAACCAGGATGGCTCCTCTTCCTATGCCAACCTTTTCATGGGGTGCTTGGAGGGGTTAACTTGGGATCCATAAGCCTCCAGCCTCTGGATTGTTTTTACATACATTGGTGACATCTTTGCCATATGGACTATCATGAGGACGACCTGTTAAAATGTTTGTAATCACTAAATACATCCCCCAATTTCATATGGTGCTATTCCGAATCCCAGGCTGCTTTCCTTGATGTTGACCTCATACTGACTGAGGGTCAGCTGCACAGTTCTGTTTACATTAAAGATACACATGAACAACTCTACTTAAATTTTAACTGTGGTAAGGAAAAGATGATTGCTACTTATCATAAAGATGACGTGTTAAGTTGCAGACAGGACACTTATACATTAGCTTTTGGCCACAGTTTTTTTACCAGAAAAGGAAGGGGAAACACATACATACACATTCACATAGAAGTAAGCACACCTTTAGTTGCAATTGTTTAGTATTTAAACTGTGACAGTGGTCATTATCTCCATGTCAAATGTTCTTTATAGCAGTGCACCACCACTCTCACCTCAGCCTTCACTGTTCATAATTACCCCACCAGCTTAATTCAAATGTATTGCCCTGGTCTTCCATGTATTAATCAGCCTCTTTGACAAGACTGTGTGTCCCTAAAATCATGCCCTGAAAGAGGTCAGTTCTGTCTGACTTTTTGCCCACCAAATGTATAATAGCTTCTTGTCACCACAATATTTGTAATTCTGTCAGAGACAGCAAAGGACTTGGAAGGGCAGTTGAATGGAATGGACAGTGTCTTGAAAGGAGGATATAAGATGAACATCAACAAAAGCAAAACGAGGATAATGGAATGTAGTCGAATTCAGTCGGGTGATGCTGAGGGAATTAGATTAGGAAATGAGACAATTAAAGTAGTAAATGAGTTTTGCTATTTGGGGAGCAAAATAACTGATGATGGTCGAAGTAGAGAGGATATAAAATGTAGACTGGCAGTGGCAAGGAAAACGTTTCTGAAGAAGAGAAATTTGTTAATATCGAGTATAGATTTAAGTGTCAGGCAGTCATTTCTGAAAGTATTTGTATGGAGTGTAGCCATATGGAAGTGAAACATGGACGATAAATAGTTTGGACAAGAAGAGAATAGAAGCTTTCGAAATGTGGTGCTACAGAAGAATGCTGAAGATTAGATGGGTAGATCACATAACTAATGAGGAAGTATTGAATAGGATTGGGGAGAAGAGAAGTTTGTGGCACAACTTGACCAGAAGAAGGAATCGGTTGGTAGGACATATTCTGAGGCATCAAGGGATCACCAATTTAGTATTGGAGGGCAGCGTGGAGGGTAAAAACCGTAGAGGGAGACCAAGAGATGAATACACTAAGCAGATTCAGAAGGATGTAGGTTGCAGTAGGTACTGGGAGATGAAGAAGCTTGCACAGGATAGAGTAGCATGGAGAGCTGCATCAAACCAGTCTCAGGACTGAAGACCACAACAACAGCAACAACAACCACAATATTGTTGTCAGATATTCCTTCTGAGTCAATTTTCCTACCCTATGGCTCCTGCCCCTGTGACTGTCCCTGCTGTAAGACTTACTTAATGCACTCTCCTACTGTCATCTGTACCAACCCTGTAACTGACAGAATGCATGCTACCAAAACGTAAGCCTCCTGTGAAGTGACATGTCATGTACCACCTGCTATGTAAACACTGTTCAGCCTTCTGCATTTGTATGGCTACTACCATGTTACCAGTTAGTATGAACAAACATAGATAGATGGTTTATATTGCCAATACACAATATCATCTTGCAGAACACACTCTACAATGCGATGGTCCTGACCTTGATGCCTGTTTCAGTACATGTGGCATTTGGATTCTCCCTTCCAACACAAGTTTCACAGAAACTCCACAGGTGTGAACAGCTATTACATGTGCTCAGTTCTCACCAGTCACATTTTAAAATTTATGTTAATTTCTACTGTCTCAGAATTTCTTTTCAGTAACTATTCCTATTTTTTGCTCACTTTTATTTTTCTATGTATTTTATTTTTCCAACTTATCTATACCCCTACTCTCTCCCCTCTCCCTGCCTCACCTATCTATCATGTATGTATATTGCACTTAGCTTTTCTACTCTTGTCTCCTGCATGGGGGTCCCACCCCCTACAGTAATTCCCTGACCTGGAACTCTGAACAACATTCATAGAGCTCTTCCCATTTCCTAAACCACACCCGTTCTTTTCCTTCCCTCTTTCTTTCACTTCAACTCTTCTGCCAGAAGAAGGAGCCAATGGTTGTGAAAGCTTGCATATTTTTGTATCTTTTATGTGTGTTTTCTCCTCCTCCTGTTCTGTTGCTGCTTGGTGAGTAAACTTTTATTCGATTGTATGATTAATATTTTCTTTGCAGAATTGTATAATCAAAACATCATTGTGCAGTAGGGGTAAAAAGAATGAGGTTGCAGCATTGTTAATACTAGTCTCCTTTTGGCTGACCCCTTGAGGTGTTCTCTTGATTCCTTAAATTACTTCAGTCAAATGCTGAGATGTTCTGTATAAAAGGCATTGATCTGTCTCACCCTTGTGAAAATAGACCTGTGTGTAAATAACGGCATGTTCTGTTTATTCATCTTAACTGGTGATACCATGGCTTGTCCAGTTCCACTGTCAAAATGATCCACAGATAAATATACCAGCTACTACTACTAATACATTGGTATAAAAAAATTAAGAAAGTGCACCTGTTACTTGCAAATTGTAGACTATTGTTAGTGCATAAACAATTAACTGAAGCTTTTTCATGCAAATGGTCATACTGAGCAATACAATAATATCATTTGAAGTGAGTTATTATTATTTTTGTGTTTGGGTAAACATAACAACACAGCCAAACAAGGGGAAAGGAGAGAGGTTTTCGTAGAGAGAGTTCAAAATAAATGATTTTCTTATAGTTACCTGTTTATTTTATTTTTATTCGGTTGGTTGTTGTCAGTGGTAGATGTTTCAGAATGGACTCCCAATGAAAGGAAACAAGGTAGATCAATGAGACAGGGAAGAATTAAACTAACACTGGAAACAATAATGTAATAATGAACCTGAGACTAATCTTTAGAAAGTCTTTGGAGTGAATTGAATTAGGAAATGGCAGCAGGATACCATAATAACTTCTCATTATATGTTTTTATGATAATTTAAAATGGTTGGGATGTGTAAGGATTGTGTTTTTGTATGTACAAAGAGACTAGTGGGTCTCACTTGGAAGCTGAAATTGCTTAGTTGATTGAAGAATTATTTTTCCTCCATCTTGTTCTCTTACAGTTACTATATTTCCCACAAATGTAAAGGACCTGGTTTCCCTTTTGGTTTGTATTTCCTTATTATTATTGAGCGTATTTCGAGACCCATTCTTTGCAGCTGCTCCTTCCACTTCCTCTTGTATTCTTCTGACTTTAAGCTTGTGACCCAAAGGCTTGTGAAGAAGACAGTAGTAGAAAATCTTGAGGAGATAGCCTGTAACCAGCTTTTGTTGATACATTGGTACTTTATGTTGTTACCCGAAAAAGAGGCATTACTTGCAGACAAGCACAGTGAAAAGAATACTGGAAATGTATAAGTTTTCAGACAAAGTTCTTCCACAGAAAACATCCACAAATTCAGATGACGATGACGACAACAACAACAATTACTACTGCTGCTGGTACTACTTCATACTACTACTACTACTACTACTACTACTACTACTCATATAGGCATGGTTATTGTCTCCGGCTGCTAGGTTCTGACTGTGACTGCATTTGATGTGGTCAGCAAACTGCTGGGGAGAGTGGTGAGTGTAATGACATGGCATGGAGTGGGAGGGGGAAGGGATAGCAGGGTAGGGGAGGTAGAAGTTGCTAGTGCTGCCTGTGGGAACTTGCTGCCCAACATGATGTCCTTCTCTTTAATGATTGCTTCACAGCCTGTGCCATCAGGATTCTTCCCACCACCACCACCTTTTCTGAATTGAAAAGGTGGGAACTTTCTCTACAACATATCCTTTGTTTCAATAACCCTCCTGCTGATCCTCTATGGGAAACTTTATCATTAGATTCCCTAAGCAAGCAACTTTTCATCTCTGGTACTATTAAGAGGTATAGTATTCTCAAACAGCTTTATGAATGGTTTTGTAGGCTATGTTGTTATGTTATAGAATATTTACTTGCAAAACTTTCTTAATACTGGACAAGAAATGCCTTTCCCTGTTCGAAAAATAGAGTGGCAATGTTAAGAGACTCATTTTAAGTGTGTTATGACTACATTCTTTTTAACCAAATTCCATATTGCACTTTGTCTTCCACCCATCTTCCTATCTATAAGAACATTACTTATTGTTAGGTGATAGAAAAAGTGGGCAGAGCACCTCAGTATTTCAATTTACCTGAAATTTGAGTACTAGGTGTGGGCACTAGTGACCCAGTGACTAAAGTTTACACAACATATGTCTGCACACACATTCTCCTGAAGGGTATCAGCTACAGGCTAAATGTTACCTCAGAAAGTGATCCTTCTTTCTCTTTAGCCACCTCAATAGAGTTATCTCTCCCTCTGTCCGTCTCCAGCAGCCACCACACTTCTGTAATGAACACAGTTTATCCCAGCTCTTTAACCATACACAAACAAACCCACTGCTTCCTAGAGCAATGGCTGGTCACCATGAAAACCAGCCACAATACACTGTCCAGAATCTCTTTAAGATCTTTGCAGCTCCTGACATACCTGTCGTGTTGGGTTTACATTCAGGCTTAAGTCAAAATTTAGTTATGCTGCCCCAGTGAAATATCCACTTTCTTTTCACACAATACCAAGTGGCAGTGTTATTTCACTATTCAGTTTCAAAAACCTTCACATAACAAACCTAACAAATCTTGTTTCAAATAGTTCTGCCTGTGATCCCAGATTGATCCACCACAATTCCCACAAAACCACCCTGTACAAGTATCCGAAGAGTTCCTGACATTGCTTAGCCATCTTTCCTCAAGTCCCCATAACAGGACTGTTCTAACCATTGTAGAATTCCAAACTCTTCATCACTCAGAATCGCAGTGGACTAGTGACATTCGTCCTGTTGCTGGTGAGACCTTATCTTACAAAGGGAAAACCTGGTGTGGAACAGTTCGCTTAATTTACCAACTGAAGCGCAACCACAGTCCAGTCATTTATGTTAGTATTACAACCACCAAGTTGTGAAGAAGGATGATGAAACACGTACAGTGTGTGTATGCTTGGCAACAGTAGTCTGTTGCAGAGCATGGTATGTAACATAATAATCTTGATTTTTGGTGCATATTGTATGTGTACCATCAGGATTCTCCTCGCTGATACTAGTTCCTCAGAATTTAATGGATAGTAAACTGCTCTACCTGTATTTGCCTCTCATCTTCCATGAGGCCACAGTTGATAATTTTTCTGGTCCAGTTCCTTTTATTTGTCATTAATTTTTGTTTCATTAATTTTTTCCTCCTCACAATTTTTCTAGCATTAAACTACACACTTTTTTTAGGGGCATGCATAACACATTTGCTTTTATGTCTGACTGACCAAATATTCTCTCTTGCTTCTGTGTTCTCTGTTTTTCATGGTTTTCAAATTTGTAGTTCTTTTGAGAGGAGGAGGAAGGGGGGGGGGGGAACATGGGTCTTCTGAGTAGTTTGATGAAACCCATAACGATTTTCTACTTGCGTCAGTCTCTTCATCTTAAAGAAGTGCCTACATCAATGCCCTCAATTATTTACTCCTCATATTCCAATATCTTTGTTCCCCTATAATTCTTGTCCTCTTCGGCTCTCTTTAGAGGCATTGTTTCCTGAGATTCTGTCATTTTGTCCCATCTTCTAATCAGCGTTTCCCACACAAACCTTTTCTTCATAGTTCCACAGACAAACTCTTCAATGTATTATCTTATCAGTTCACATAATTTTCAGCACCTTCTGTTACTCTGTACTTCAGATGCTTCAGTTCTTTTCTTTTCTGGTTTCTATAGAGCTCATGACTCACTTATGTACAACACTGTGCTCCATACCTAGATTCTAAGAAGTTTCTTCTTCAGATTACGGCCTATGTTTTATACTAGTAGATGTCTTCTGTGATGAATATGCTCTTTGTCTGTGGTAGTCTGCTTATCATATCCTCCGTGCTGTATCTGTTGTGTGTTACTTTGCTTCTAAAGTAGCAGAATTCCTTCAGTTTGTCTACCTTATGGTCCCTAAAATAGATGTTAAGTTTATCAGTTATCTCATTTCTACTATTTCTCAGTATTTTCATCGTAATTTTGGTTTACTCTCAATCCATATTCTGAGCTTGGTAGATTGTTCATTGCATTCAGTAGGTCCTTTCTGAATTTCTCATAGGATAGCATTGGCACCTGTGAATCTAATGATTTATGCCCTTACAAACTGAATTTTAATCCCACTCCTGAACCTTTTCTTTATTTCCTTAATCTTCTTCAGTATAAATATTCAAATATACAGGACAAAGACTACATAGATGGAAATATAGAGGGAGAAAACTACATTTACACCTTATACTCTTTTTAATCTGATAATTGCTCTTTTGGCCTTCTGTTCTTATTGTTCCCTATGGTTTTAGCAAATGTTTTATATTACCCATCTTTCTCTAGAGCATATACCACCTATTTTCTGATAATTTCAAACATTTTGCATCACTTTACATTTTCAAATGCTTGTCAAGTACTGCCAATCATCTTTTTTTCTTCTCACCCTACACAGTAAGTCTTCCTTGACTTGAGATCCCAAATGAATTCTCCTGTATTCTTAATTTTTATCAGTCTCTCTTCTTCCAAAATTTTCCTCTCCTCACCAAGCAGTCGCCATGGGTTTCAAAAGCTTGCAATTTTGTATGTCTCGATATCTCTCTATCTTCTGCCATTTGATAGGTAGACCTTGTCTATTTATTTCACAAATATTTTCTCAAGATCAGTTAAGTAGTGTGACTGTGTTTGTTTATCATACCAGATACTTTTTATTCTGTAGTCAGTACCAGGTGTGGTGGCTCAGTAGTAAAACACTGGATTCGTATGTGGGAGAATGGTGGTTTGAATTCCAGCCTGGCAATTCAGTTTTAGGTTTTCACTTGCTTCCCTAATACATTTAAGGCAAATGCTGAGGCAGTTCAACTTTAAAAGACACATCTCATTTCCTTCCCTATCCTCAACCAATCAGAGCTTGCACTTGATCTCCAATGACCTTGTAATCATCAGGAGATTAAACAGTAATCTTCCTTTTTATTCTGTGATCAGCATAGCTTTATGTTTGTTACATAAAGTAAGTTGAAATATTATTAAAAACAGTATTTTAATTGAGTCTAACTTAAATTTGCTACAGATAAGCAGTAGGACTTTAATGATGGTTTGCCTGCTGAACAAGGTGGTGCAATGGTTGAGACACTGGACTTGTATTTAGGAGGGATGGGTTTCAGATTCCTATCTGGCAGTTTCCTTGTTTAGGTTCTCAGCAGTTTCCATAGACAACATCATAACAACAAGATAAAGATTTACACATTGCACGTAACTCACTAATTGAAAGCAGAACAAAATACCGGGTGATCAAAAAGTCAGTATAAATTTGAAAACTGAATAAATCACGGAATAATGTAGTTAGAGAGGTACAAATTGACACACATCCTTGAAATGACATGGGGTTTTATTAGAACCAAAAAAATACAAAAGTTCAAAAAATGTTCGACAGATGGCGCTTCATCTGATCAAAATAGCATTAATTAGCATAACAAAGTAAGACAAAGCAAAGATGATGTTTTTTCAGGAAATGCTCAATATGTCCACCATCATTACTCAACAATTGCTGTAGTCGAGGAATAATGTGAACAGCACTGTAAAGCATGTCCGGAGTTATGGTGAGGCATTGGCATCGGATGTTGTCTTTCAGCATCCCTAGAGATGTCGGTCGATCACGATACACTTGCAACTTCAGGTAACCCCAAAGCCAATAATCGCACGGACTGAGGTCTGGGGACCTGGGAGGCCAAGCTTGATGAAAGTGGGGGCTGAGCACACGATTATCACCAAACGACGCCCAAGAGATCTTTCACGCATCTAGCAATATGGGGTGGAGCGCCATCCTGCGTAAACATCGTACATTCCAGCAGGTGTTTATCAGCCAGGCTGGAGATGATGCGATTCTGTAACATATCGGTGTACCTCTCACCTGTCACGGTAGCAGTTACAAAACCAGAATCACGCATTTCCTCAAGGAAAAAAGGCTCGATAATGGTAGATGTCGTAAATCCAACCCATACCGTGACTTTCTTATCGTGCAATGGAGATTCCACGACAGCTCTAGGATTTTCAGTATCCCAAACTCTGCAGTTGTGGGCGTTGACAGACCCTCGGAGCGTGAAATGAGCTTCGTCGGTCCTCAACATGTTACTCAACCAATCGTCATCTTCCGCCGTCTTTTAAAACGCCCACACCGCAGATGCCCTCCGCTTCACTAAATCGCCAGGTAACAGTTCATGATGCTGATGGATTTTGTACAGATAGCATCGGAGGGTACGCCTAAGTGCCAACCAAACTGTAGTGTATGGAATGCCAGTGCAACATGTGACGGCACGAGCACTGACTTCCCCGTGCATAGATGAACCTGCTACAGTCTCCATTTCTTCCTGAACTGTCTCAGCAGCACTACACCTTGTGCTCAGTCGGCCACTACGGGGTCTATCGTCTAAACAACCCATGGCTTCGAACTTCGAAATCATTCTCGCCACAGCTGCATTTGTCAACGGACCTGTACCCTTTCGAATACCCTTCCTATGGTGATAGGATCGTAATGCTGAACTAGCATATTCCCCATTCTGATAATACAGCTTCACTAAAAGCACCTTTTCAGGTAACGTCAACATGCTGCGACTGCTGGTGCATCTGATTCTCTTTCTCATTACAGCTCCTTTTATACACGATTGTCATGCGCAGTCACTGATGTTTTGCTGTCCAGTGCCATCTGTCGGACATTTTATGAACTTTGTTTTTTGTTTTTTGGTTCTAATAAAACCCCATGTCATTCCAAGCATGTGTGTCAATTTTTACCTCTGTATCTACATTATTCCATGGTTTATTAAGTTTTTAAATTTATACTGACTTTTTGATCACCTGGTATATGACTAACCAGGTGTATTACTGATTCCCTATCACATCAAGATGAAACTTTATGCAGAATGAAACGAAGAACTATGATTCAAGAGTGTGACAATTATAGAAAGCTTTTAGTACACTGAGGTGACAAAAGTCATGAGACACCTCCTGATATCATGTGATATCATGTCGGACTTCCTTTTGCCAGGCATAGTGCAGCAACTTAACATGGCAGGGGTTCAACAAGTCTCCTGTAAAAATATTGAGGCATAATACTTTCTATAGCTGTACATAATTGCGAAGGTGTTGCTGGTGCAGGATCCTGTGCATAAACTGACCTCATGATTATATCCCATAAATGTTTGATGCATGGACAAATCATTCAGTCAAATTGTCCAGAAATTTCTTCAAATGAACTGCAAACAATTGTGGCTTGGCGACACGTATTGTCACCCATAAAAATTCCATCATTGTTTGGGAACATGAAGTCCATGAATGGGTAGCCTAACATAATCTTTTCCAGACAGTGTTTGGTTCAGTTGGACCAGAGGACTTAGTCCATTCCATGTAAATCTAGCCCACACTGTTATGGAATCACCATTAGCTTTTACAGTGCCCTGCTGACCATTTGGGTTCATAGCTTTGTGGGGTCTGCACCACACTCGAACCCTACCATCAGCTGTTACCAACTGAAACTGGGACTCATCTGAGCAGGCCACCGTTTTCAAGACGTCTAGCATACAACCGATATGGTCACAAGCCCAGGAGAGTTGCTGCAAGTGATGTTGTGCTATTAGCAAAGACACTTCCTTTGGTTGTCTGCTACCATAGCCCAATAATGCCAGATTTTGCCACATGCCCTTACGGATAAATTCGTCGTAAGTCCCACATTGATTTTTGTGGTTAGTTCACATAGTGTTGCTTGTCTGTTAGCACTGACAACCCAATACAAATAGTGCTGCTCTTGGTCATGAAGCAAAGGCTGTTGGCCACTGTTTTGTCCATGGTGAGAGGTAATGCCTGAAATTTGGTATTCTTGGTACACTCTTGACATTGTGGATCTCAAAATATTGAATTCCCTGACGATTTTTGAAATGAAATGTCCTGTGCATCTAGTTTCAACTAACTTTCCACATTCAAAGTCTATTTATTCCTGTTGTGTGGTTATAATCACGTTGAAAACCCTTTCACATGAATCACCAGAGTACAGATGACAGCTCCACCAGTTTATTTATTTGTGGAGTAAAAATCTGTAGTGAGAACACCATTATCAGCATGCCGAGTTTGCAAACTGTAATGTTTTGAGATAGTCCCTCTTCAGTCTATTTTACAGTGACAGCTATGTACATGTGAGATGCTATCATGATGACAGCAAGTCTGCATTGTAGTGATGCTTAGTAGACATATGTTGAGGGTGATGCATGGAAGTACCATCGGTTACAGCATGCGATCTAGACCACTAAATACTGAGGATAGTCTGAACAGCACCTGTTGTAACTCTGAGGTTTTACAACTTGTGACACTTTTGCCTTTTCAGACAACTTAACATAACAAATTTCAGCAGAGCAGCACCCAGTCCCACATGGTGAGGAATGTGCAAGCCTTAATGGAAGCAGGTGCTACCATTAGAGAATGAGTTTTTCACTCTGCAATGGGGTGTGCACTGATCTGAAACTGTCCTGACAGACTAAAACTGTGTGCCAGACTGAGACTCTAACTTGGGACCTTTGCCGTTCATGGGCAGGTTCTCTGCCATCTGAGCTATTGAACCATGTCTCATGACCAGTCCTCATGGCTTTACTTCCACCGGTACCTCATCTCCTACCTTCCGAAATAAATCTCCTGTTTACCAAAGGCGAAGGTCCTGAGTTTGAATCATGGTCTGGCACACAGTGTTAATCTGTCAGGAGCATTATTTCCATTGTTTACATTTTGCGTAACGTTTCTCTCATCAAATGTGTCTCAGGCATGGTTGTTACTATTTCACGATGAGCCTTCAGCAACACCCGTTGATGCTTTGAGGATTTGCATACAAATAATGTGAAGGAAGTTTCTCTCGGAACGTACCCAGGTCCTCTTTAATTTCATGCCACGGTGTATAGTGTCTCTGCAACATACCAGATTCCCAAAAGACAAAGCTCACATACAAATCTGTAATCTTAATCGTATGAGTACTGTCATCTACCTAATTTGTGTTGTAATATTTATTTCAGTCATATGTGTATGTCTTGGTTTAGCACTTCCCACAATATTGTTAGTTTGTGTCAATGGTTTACCACAAGTTGTTGCAGCTGAATAAAAAATTTTCAGTTTGCAGGAAACACAAGTGTAGCTCAGAGATATGTGAAATGTAAATTAAATAAAGTAGCGAATAGAGTTGTAGATGACATTAATGTATGCCTCATGGAGAACAGATTGACAGATTCATTTCATTGCAAGAAAGTGCGGTGCATGTAGTTTTACACAAAGACCTATGTTGAAAGTGATATTTTATGATTACAAAATGATTCACACAAGCAGAGGTTGGAACATTCAAAATTCGTAGGAAATATCACATACATTATTTTCACAAAGATGCAGAGCACTGCTGTTGTCACAAAGGCTATTTGTAGTCTAGAAAAGGGTGATCAGAATTATTTGCAGTGTCAGTTGAAATTTATGTTGTCTGTCATTATCGTTTCACTGATATCTAGCTCGACCGCCTTTGTACATACAGTCTCTCATCAGATTTGTGTTTAATTAAATCACTCATTCAAAAAGAACTTTAATATTCACTCAGTGAAACTAGATAAAAAACAAAAAACATTTAGATAATATTTGAATAACAACTGTACTAAAACTGGTTGCATCTACAATATGAAAACCATACCATGTAAACTGTCACAGGGAGAATAAAAAATCAATGAGTCAATCAATTGTTTTCCAGCATAATTGAAAAATGGGAGTATTATAATCAGATTTTGAAATCTAAGTCGTACATTCCTTTTACTCTGTTAAAGAGTTGAGGTAGTGTTGATTATTTCATTGTAATGTATTGCTCATACGTGTATATATCACATGTCTGCTTGTGTGTACTTTCACTTTTTTAAACACAGTCTCATGTAACTCTGTGATTGTTGTGACCATTGTTGACTAAAGCATTTATGGCTGCTTTATTAAGTCTGAATTGTAAATTGAATCAGCCTGTGATACCTAATTGTTAAAAAGAATATTTTCACTTTGAGATATTTATTTAAGTTTTCTCATACGCATGGCAGAGCTCGAAGAATCTCATCTTCTGTAACTGAAGATGAGACAGTTTCATAATATTGTGAAGTAAACAATGTAAAAGGCACATCTGGAACACAGTTACAATACTGGAACTGTCCAGAGTGCTGTCAGTACTTGGCATTTTATCTGATAGGAAAACTCTGCTAGTTTTATGCTTTCCTTATTACTGATTTTTTTGTACTGATACAGTTCATAATGTTACTATAGGCATTTGCGTGTTGTCATCATTTACACAACACAAAAACAATTTTTATGTAAACAAAGATATTTTACAAGGAAATAAATATGCTAAGTGCTTATAAACAACATTTTACAATACTGTACAAGAAAGTTGTTTGAGAAGTCCACAAACTGATCCTATTCCATAGTCACTCTCCTTATGATAATACTGACTTGTCTTGATAAGACATTAA
Source organism: Schistocerca cancellata (assembly GCF_023864275.1). Lineage (NCBI taxonomy): Eukaryota > Metazoa > Arthropoda > Insecta > Orthoptera > Acrididae > Schistocerca > Schistocerca cancellata. Next base: position 1,037,134,200 of record NC_064626.1, read on the forward strand.
ATATATGAAATAAGCTTATTTCACACTGCCACCTCAAAGCTCTTTGTACTGTTGTGTGAAAATCACATTCTTACTGTATCCTTTAGTTCAAGCAAATGTCCTCTCTGTGCTGAGCATATCACTTTATCACTGTCACTCACTGACTGGTTAACTTTTAAGCTGTTGCTTCTTTGTCTCCTGTATTTCTTCAGGATCATAGAACTCCATATTACGACCAAGGTAACACACCACAGCATCCAGAATGACACCCATAATGGTTATTACTGAAAAGAAAGAAATTTTTACATATATTATGCATTCATTACTTGAGGATAAATTGAAATAAATTTTTAACATTAAATCTCTTTAACAAAAATACAGCAAAAGGTATTGATGTTGAAAGCACATTAGTGTTTGTAGCTTATGTTGTATGGCAGACGTTATTGCAACTAGAATATCTAATGAGGCCTGAAATCAGAAGTGAAATTCACTTTTTAAAAAATATTCTGTTGTGTAAAGCAATAATTGTTTTCATTGAAACCTGTAATGAAATTGTCTTGGCCAAAATACACAATTACTTCACACTGCTGCTGGTTACAGAAACCACCAACTGTTGCAGAACATAGGAAACATTCCAGAAACTGTGATGCTTTGTGATAAAAGTATACTGATAAAGACCCAAATGCATCCATACTAGTCACAATCAGGAGAACAGTGGAACAGTTCAAAATTGCTTGACAGTGAACAACATACAGAAACTCACATTTTGCAATTCCAAACAACTAAAAATGACTTACAGGTACCAGAAGCAGAGATCAATGGGTACACACTAACGTGAAGTGGTATCCAGATGGATAACAAACTGAGAAGGCACTGTTACTTACATTGTTAATAAAATCTCTGATTTTAGTCTTGACTGTATTGTAATTAAAAAAAAAATGTATCTTGCAAGGTTATTCACTCAAGCCTGTTAAATCTGAATGCTTAGTAGCTGGGTCTCAATAGTTCCAAAATATTCCATAAACATTTTTTCCAACCAAGTAGCAAGCTATTTCCACTTGAAAGATCTTTTTTATTGTAGAAGAGGATTTGTGAGCAAATAACTCATTACTTGTTATTCAGTCAGTGCCTTTTTAATTTAGAAATATATGAGCTGCATAAATTGTGTTAATAAAATAGAGGAAAAATGTAAGAAAGCAGGTTCTGCATTTCACATTCTGATGATATAGGCTGGAAGTAATTGGTAAGGAAAAGTATGAGAAAACAGAGCACGTAATGTATGCTTGGAATTCCTAGGATGTCACTGAAGATTTATCCATTCCATTGTTTGTTGTCCTCCGAGGCTGTGGATTGTATAATTTTGAGAAATACAGCAACCAGCTACTTTTTTAATGTACTTTTGTTTATGCCACTGCACATTTTAGGCTTTCACCCATCTTCAGTTGGTGTAATACGTATTTCAATCTTCAGTTAGAATGTTATTAAAACACCAACAGTAATTTGGATGTTGCAGGTGGCTTTCTACTCTGCTTGTTGTTGTTCTGATTTTCTTAATTATAATCACGGCACAAACACTTTTCATATGTATGTTTCACAAAAAAGTGCAGTATTTGCCATGCTGCCCACTGAAGAAATGCTGATGTTACGTTTTTGAAATACTGTGTTCTCTCAAACTCTGAACAATTCTCTAAAAAAATATCACTCAAAATATTTCATTTTTTCAGTTTATTGTGTTTTATCACTACTTTTAACTAACTGTGCTATTCTTGGAATTTCGTGCACTGTTGGCACTTGGCAGCTGAGAAATAGTTACACACTCCTTGAAGCAGTGCACCTTGATAAACAGATTGTCTGTAGTGTTTTGCATGTACATTAAGCTGTCAGGTACTTAGAGCATTTTTGAAACAGTGTAAGGTTTTCATTACGTGTGTTGCTAAGGGAGTAATATGTCCTTACCTTCTTTCTGATCTGAGGAACAGCTTGGCCATAGAGTTGTATAAGGGGTGAAATCATGTATTGGATTCCAAATTAAACTTAGCTTTTTAACATATTGACTGGCTCTAGAATATTTCTCAAGTGTGTGCGGCCCGTACCAGATAGGACTAACAGGGGGTATTGAACATATGCAGAGAAGGGCAGCACAAGTGGTAGTAGCTTTGTTTAATCCATGGGAGAGTGTCACAGGGGTGCTAAAGGAACTTGAGCGGAAGACTCTTGAAGATAGGTGTAAACTATCCTGAGAAAGTCTGTCAACAAAATTTCAAGAACCAGCTTCAAATGATTACTCCAGGAATCTACTACGACTTTCTACAAATTGCTCACTTAGGGATCATGATGATAAGAGGCATTCAAACAATCACTCTTCCCACACTCCATATGTGAATGGACCAGCAAGAACCCTGATAACTAGTACAGTGGGATGTACCCTCTTCCATGCATGCCACAGTGGTTTGCAGGGTATAGACGTAGATATAAAACTTTCCAGGGGCCAAAGTCACATTATTAGAGAAATGTAGAAAACATTAACTGAACAGTAAACCACTTTATTATTAATGTTTTATTTAACAGTATAAGGTGTAGATTCATAAAATAGAAATGTATGAGGCTTTTTAAAGGGTACTCATGAACAGATTCAAAGGCAAGAGACAGAAAGCTAGGACAGACTTCGTTTCAGTTTCAGTCCTTAGTGCCTCATTCCATTGACCTTATCACTTACGGTAATGTTAAGAAAAATACCATACAAAAGGATCATTTTATATGCTTCAAAAGGTCCTGCAGCTGTGAAATATAATTGTGCTTTGAAGTTGTAGAATTATTTATGAAAACAGGAAAAATCTATATGATGATTGTACCTATCCTTTAGAGGGAAAAAATATTAGTTATTAGACAGATGCAGTACTAGTAGATGGGAACAATGGCAGGAGGGTGTCCACAATGAGGAAATCAAAGAAAAACTGGGAATGATCTCTATAGATGTAGCAGTCAGGGCGAACAGGCTTAGATGGTGGGGTCATGTTACACGCATGGGAGAAGCAAGGTTACCTAAGAGACTCATGGATTCAGCAGTAGAGGGTAGGAGGAGTTGGGGCAAACCGAGGAGAAGGTACCTGGATTCGGTGAAGAATTATTTTGAAGTAATAGGTTTAACATCAGAAGAGGCACCAATGTTAGCACTGAACAGGGGATCATGGAGGAACTGTATAAGGGGGGCTATGCTCCAGACTGAACGCTGAAAGGCATAATCAGTCTTAAATGATGATGATGATGATGATGATGAGACAGATGCAGTTATCTTTCACAAGAAGGATTGAGAAGACATCATTCCCATAAAGTGGAGTGTATTGGTAATTATCTATCAAATATGTTGGCACATCCCCTTCAATTACAGGCAAGACCATTTATGGATGAAGTATTATGATATATCAGAGTTGCTGCAACTTTTGTTGACACTAATTCCATAGTTATATGTTGTTCGGCATATCTTTTAGTTGTACAAGCCTTATGAACATCTGTTTCATTCTGTCCTTCAACTGCCTCTATCCCTTTCCCAGTCCTTTTCTCCTGCTTTTATTCTCTTCCCCGTCCCCTCCCCCCTCCCAATAACTTGCTGTTTAGTTTTCCCTGCCTCTTATTCTACTTCTGGTTCTTTTAAATGCAGAAGTGCACTAAATTGTTTTCCTGAATATATCCACTTAATTTTGGCTCTTTGTTAGATTAATTTGAGGGAAAGTAACATAATCCGTGACATTGCACCAAAGCAATTATATAAATAAGAGAATGAAGTTTTGTACATACCTGCAGCAGTTCCATTTATGTAATGTCTGAACTTGTCTTGATCATAGAGCCAGCAATTTCCTCTTTTCCCACAGCTTATGTCCCATTCAAGGCAGGAAGAATCTGTAAAATTCAAATATACTGGTATCAAGTGATTCTGTGATTATAAGATTATTCTATGATAATATGTAGCCATTAGTGGAAATGTGGTTCATGGTGTGGGTTCCTGTTGTCATGTCCTAGTTCATGAACCATGGGCAATGTATGAGTGGCCAAGTAAGTGGTCCCGACAGTCGGGATACCAGTTACTTTGGAATAAGGCTGGGCATCTCGGACATATTCTGTCATGGTCACCTTTGTGCTCATATGGCAAAGACTACCAAATCCACCGGTTAGTCCCTCAGCCGTTAGGGGTAAAACCCAATGGGACTCGGGGCAAGTAAGGCTAGCAACCTGCTTCCCTGGTACTTTAAATATGATGCTGGCAACAATCAGAGCAAAATGCCTCGGACCTTTGGAGGTGACGGAGTCCCACCTCTAACTGACAAACCAGGGACTCCTAAGATACGACTTGGCAAACAAATGGTAATGAGATGGGGAGCTATTAATATCAATGGGGGCTACTCTGGGAAGAAGGTAGAGCTGGCAGAGGCTGCAAGTAAGATGGGGCTGGACGTTTTAGCTGTTAGTGACATTCGGGTAAGGGGTGAGAAAGAAGAGGAAGTGGGAGAATACAAGGTCTACCTGTCAGGAGTCAAAGCAGGGATAGCACAATGGGGTGTAGGGCTTTACATCAGGAAAGAAATGGAACCCGGCGTAGTTGCAATAAGGTATGTAAACGAACGACTGATGTGGATAGATTTGACAGTGTCTAGCAAGAAAATTAGGATTGTGTCAGTATATTCGCATTGTGAAGGGACAGATCAAGATAAGATGGATAGTTTTTATGAGGCACTCAGTGATGTAGTTGTTAGAGTAAAGGACAAGGACAGTGTTCTGCTCATGGGTGATTTTAACGCCAGGATTGGAAATCGAACAGAAGGGTATGAAAAGGTTATGGGTAAATTTGGAGAGGATATGGAGGCCAACAGGAACAGGAAACAACTCTTGGATTTCTGTGCCAGTATGGGCTTAGTAATCACAAACTCCTTTTTTAAACATAAGAACATTCACCGGTATACTTGGGAAGGCAGGGGAACCAGATCTGTCATTGACTATATAATAACAGATCAGGAATTCAGGAAGGCAGTGAGGGACACACGTGTATTCAGGGGACTCTTTGATGACACTGATCATTATTTAATCTGCAGTGAAATTGGGATTGTGAGGCCGAAAGTGCAGGAGGTCAGGTCCATATGTAGGAGGATAAGAGTGGAGAAACTTCAGGATAAGGAAATCAGGCACAAGTACATAACAATGATCTCAGAAAGGTACCAGTTAGTTGGATGTAGTCAATTACAGTCATTGGAAAAGGAATGGACAAGGTACAGGGACACAGTACTAGAAGTGGCTAAAGAATGTCTTGGAACAGTAGTGTGTAAAAGTAGGATGAAGCAAACAGCTTGGTGGAATGATACAGTCAAGGCAGCCTGTAAAAGGAAAAAGAAGGCGTATCAAAAATGGCTACATACCAGAACCCAGGTAGACAGAGAAAGTTATGTTGAAGAAAGAAACAAAGCCAAACAGATAATTGCAGCATCCAAGAAGAAATCGTGGGAAGACTTTGGAAACAGGTTGGAGACTATGGGTCAAGCTGCTGGAAAACCATTCTGGAGTGTAATTAGCAGTCTTCGAAAGGGAGGTAAGAAGAAAATGACAAGTATTTTGGACAGGTCAGGAAAACTGCTGGTGAATCCTGTGGATGCCTTGGGTAGATGGAGGGAATATTTTGAAGAGTTGCTCAATGTAGGCGAAAATGGGATCAGTAATGTTTCAGATTTTGAAGTAGAATGGGATAGGAATGATGATGGAAATAGGATCACATTTGAGGAAGTGGAAAAAATGGTCAATAGATTGCAGTGCAATAAAGCGGCTGGGGTGGATGAAATTAAGTCGGAACTCATCAAATACAGTGGAATGTCAGGTCTTAAATGGCTACACAGGATAATTGAAATGGCCTGGGAGTCGGGACAGGTTCCATCAAACTGGACAAAAGCAGTAATCACACCAATCTTTAAACATGGAAACAGAAAAGATTGTAACAACTACTGAGGTATCTCTTTAATCAGCGTTGTGGGTAAAATCTTCTCAGGTATTGTTGAAAGGAAAGTGCGAGTATTAGTTGAGGACCAATTGGATGAAAATCAGTGTGGGTTTAGGCCTCTTAGAGGTTGTCAGGACCAGATCTTTAGCTTACGGCAAATAATGGAGAAGTGTTATGAGTGGAACAGGGAATTGTATCTATGCTTTATAGATCTAGAAAAGGCATATGACCTGGTTCCTAGGAGGAAGCTATTGTCTGTTCTACAAGATTATGGAATAGGAGGCAAACTTTTGCAAGCAATTTAAGGTCTTTACATGGATAGTCAGGCAGCAGTTAGAGTTGACGGTAAATTGAGTTCATGGTTCAGAGTAGTTTCAGGGGTAAGACAAGGCTGCAACCTGTCTCCACTGTTGTTCATATTATTTGTGGATCATATGTTGAAAACAATAGACTGACTGGGTGAGATTAAGATATGTGAACACAAAATAAGCAGTCTTGCATATGCGGATGACTTAGTTGTGATGGCAGATTCGATTGAAAGTTTGCAAAGTAATATTTCAGAGCTAGATCAGAAATGTAAGGGCTATGGTATGAAGATTAGCATCTCCAAAACGAAAGTAATGTCAGTGGGAAAGAAATATAAATGGATTGAGTGCCAAATAGGAGGAACACAGTTAGAACAGGTGGACGGTTTCAAGTACTTAGGATGCATATTCTCACAGGATGGCAACATAGTGAAAGAACTGGAAGCGAGGTGTAACAAAGCAAATGCAGTGAGCGCTCAGCTACGATCTACTCTCTTCTGTAAGAAGGAAGTCAGTACCAAGACTAAGTTATCTGTGCACCGTTCAATCTTTCGACCAACTTTGTTGTATGGGAGTGAAAGCTGGGTGGATTCAGGTTACCGTTACCTTATCAACAAGGTTGAGGTTACGGATATGAAAGTAGCTAGGATGATTGCAGGTACTAGTAGATGGGAACAATGGCAGGAGGGTGTCCACAATGAGGAAATCAAAGAAAAACTGGGAATGAACTATATAGATGTAGCAGTCAGGGCAAACAGGCTTAGATGGTGGGGTCATGTTACACGCATGGGAGAAGCAAGGTTACCCAAGAAACTCATGGATTCAGCAGTAGAGGGTAGGAGGAGTCGGGACAGACCGAGGAGAAGGTACCTGGATTCGGTTAAGAATGATTTTGAAGTAATAGGTTTAACATCAGAAGAGGCATCAATGTTAGCACTAAATAGGGGATCATGGAGGAACTGTATAAGGGGGGCTATGCTCCAGACTGAACGCTGAAAGGCATAATCAGTCTTAAATGATGATGATGATGATGATGATGATTAGTGAAAATTCTCATTCATTAACATCTACGTTGTTGTGAACACTGTGCAACTATATATACTCTGGATGTGGTTTAGCTTGTTTAAGGATGCATTATCTTAGGAATCAAAAGCAAACAAAAATGAGTGGAACAGCACAAATACAAGGTGAACATTAACAAAACTGTCAAACTGCAGGGGAAAGCTTCCTGACTGGAAATTGAGGAAAAAAGGTCCCATGAACATGTGTCTGGAAATTCTTTATTGCCATGGTAGAGCATGCTGACGAATGAAAGTTCCTCTGACCATGTGCCGGGTATTCCTTGTGTGTTGTAGGCTGTGTGATTGATGCAGTGTACTATCAGCAGCAGAATGATCCAATATTCCTGCCAGAGACATGACAAGATGGTGTTGTGACGGCCAAGCAGATGAAAGTGGTTGAGAGGGAGCACGGCTACACCAAATCGGGTTCCCTTGCAGTCACCAACTACTTCACACAACATTTCAAGCCCTTTATGGGCATTAATGTGACCATGGGTCCTTTGAGATAGACGAACATGCAGGAAAGCGGTGGACTGTGCGTACACTAGTTTTAGAGGACCGTGTTCTACATGATATTGAGATGAATCCTCTTACACTCTCTAGGCAACTGGCCCACCAACATGATGTAAGCCAAAGTATGATTATGTGTATCCTGCATGACAACTGCCACTTTGAACATCTGTTGTGATGTGGACGCAATGCAGCTCTGTACTTCTTTCCAGTATGATTTGTTGTCGTTGCATGCATGCTGTCCACTTCTCGACACATTTTCATTGGAGCTTTCTTCCTCAATTTTCAGTCAAGAATTTGTCCCTGCACTTTGTCTGTTTTATTAATGTTCACCCTGTATACCTTATAAAAAATTGGATGGCAACAATGACAAAATGTTTTGTACTAGGAGTGACAGTGCAAGAAAGTAGCAGAAATGAATACAGTTACAGAAAATACCCAAAAGAGCCTATGCCAAAAAAGCCTATTAATTAAGTGAAGATTATATGCTAATTACTTAATTAGGTTGATAGGCTCAGAAACAAAATTGAAATTATCACTGTGCTTTTGTTCAATGTCCTTTCTTGGACACACACACACACACACACACACACACACACACACACACACACACCCTTCAGCAGTGTGCTTCCATTCTTAATTAATGTTGAATGAAATGTGGTGTTACTGTGATACACAGTGTGTATCATGTAGATTTTCACTTTCAAATTTTTTGTTGTTGTCATCTGAATCCTTTTTTAAATTCTGCTGTATACAGTATGAAAATGACTGATGTAATTACAAACATGAGTTTCATAAATATCCAAGGTGAGAGCTTCAGTGTGAGGCAAAACACAATGTTTTATTGGTTCTTAGAATCGTTGCTTCCTATGTTTTCAGTCAAATATGGTGTATGCATGAAAAATCTTGCAACTGAAGGATTGCATGAAGTTGCAGTAATAAAATGTGCTACCTTTATAATGAATGGAGTGATTATTTAATTGAGAATTTTCGCAATTATCTGTATCAATACTCTGCAAGTTACCTTACTTTTGGTACCACTACCATCCTACCCCCTACCTCTTCAATACTTGTTCCATTCATGAATGGTCCATGTGAAGAATAATTGTTGGTAAGCCTCACTAATTTCTCTGATTTTGTCACTGTGGTCATTTTGTGAGATGTATCTGTTAGAGAGTAAAATGTTGCTTGTCTCTTATTGGAATGCATGCTCTTAGAATTTCAACAGCAACCACTTTATGATACTCTACAACTCTTTTGTAGTGTCTGCTGGTAGGTTCTGTTGATCATATCCGTAACTCTCTCATGACTACTAAACGATCCTGTGTCCTGACATCCTGATTTAAGTTTTCTATGTTTTCCCTAAATAACTTAAGGTAAATGCCGGGATTTGTCCTTTGAAAGGGCACTGCCTCTTTCCTTCTCCATTACACCATAATCCAAGCTTGTGCTTCAATCTTTAATGACTTTGTTGTCGACAAGTTGTTCAACACTATTATCCTCCTCCTCCTAAATGATCCTGTGATTAAATGTGTGACTCTTCATCTGTTCTATTAATTCAACAAGGTAAAGTGCACAGACTGATGAGCATTAAAATATCAGACAGTGCAGCTTTCAGATTACTTATTATTGGTATGCACAAGCTTAGAAATGTCTGAAGCTTGTTATGAAATTAAAACAGAGAATGTGTTTATATAGCCATTATTTGGGTGAGATAATAGCAGCTTAAGTGTCATGTTATATTTTTTGGTTATTCTTGCTGTAATTACAAGTGAATGTATATGGTGAAACTCAGTACTGTGATACAGATTGCCGCCTTTAAAAAACAAAATGATGATCTGCATTTCTTGTCAGATGTTCAGTTGGATATAATCACCGACACTGCATGAATTTTTGGCAACAAGTATTTCCAACTAGAGAAAAGATTTCAAGAAGCAGTACTTTGTACTTCATTGCCCAAGCTATCTGACTTGTTGGGATAGCAAATTATGTATTACAAGATCTATTTTTGTTCTGTACGGTATCTGCTAGACACTGAGCTTTTATCATTGCCTTTACTTTCAGCTGTGTGTTTTATTTGATACAGTTGTCCTCTGTCATATATATTATATATGCAAAATATTTAATATCATAGATGAAAGTTTTCCTGGAAGAAATTTGCCTGCGTCCATTTTTTTCTATTTTTTGCATGGAGCTTCAATTGCTACACATTCACTGCTTTGTCATTTCTAAATTTCAAGGGTAGTTAGCCACTGTACCCATTCAGTTTTAACAATGACGCTTTCACTACATGGCTCTTTGCTACATCTAAGGTTTGATAGTACTTTTTTACTTTAAATATTTTTGGTTCCTTTCTGACCCCCTTGATCATAACACGCTGATCATGAAAATACAGTGTCTTAACATAGGAAATTGATGAGAGATACATTCTCTGCTAAACTGTTAGTGAAACATTAGCCTAGCATGAAAACTTACATAATATTTAGTTAAGTCAGGATTTTAATTTTGTCTGTTTGGAGACAGTAGAAAAGAAATGTCAGTCAAAAAGTGCTTCATGATAATTTATCCAATTAATGAATGGTTTTGAAATGCCTCTATCAGCAGAGAAAATTGTAAATAGTGTGTGTAAAACAATTAATAACTAGTTTTATGCAAATGGAATATTTCATTAATGACAGAAGTTGTAATAAAGTAACAATAATAGTTATAATAAAGCACCACACATGATGAATTTTCACTCTGCAGCAGGCTGAACACTGATTTGAAACTTCCTGGCACATTAAAACGGTGTGCTGGACTCAAACCTGGAACCTTGTCTTTTGTAAGCGAGTGCTCTACAGACTCAGTTATTGAAGCACGACTTGACCAGCCCTTACAGCTTCACTTTTGGCAGTACTTCTCTCCCACTTTCCAAGCTTCACATGTCCCAGTTACAAGTCCTGGTCCGGCACACAGTTGTAATTTGCCGAAAGTTTCATAAAGAAAGTTGAATATTAAAAGGGCAAAATATTAATAAGCTTGGATAAGTGTTAGTGACTAAGGCAGAATTTTGAAAAATTTTAGGTGTTCACTTTGATAAAAATTTAAACATATGGGTCAATATGACAATGTTCTGTAGTTTCTTAAACAGCTAATATCAGAAACTTTTGCACTTTTGTATCACTGCAAGTCTCAAAGAGAAACAAATCAGTATGTTGACATATTTTGCATACTTTAAGTTAGTGATGTCCAGTGCAGTTGTATTCTGCAATATCTCATATTTAAGAATTAAAAATTCATTGCGCAAAACATAGTGTCACAATAATAAACGATGCTCACTCATAATCATCATATGTACAATAGTTGAAGGTGTCTGGTATTTTAACTACAGAATCACAGTACATATGTGCTCTCATGAAATACATTGTAAATAAACCTATGTGATTTCAGAAAGAAAAATTATCTCCCTAATTACAGTATTATCAGAAAATGACCTGCATTATTTTAATTAAAATTGACTTCATTATGTAAAGGGGTGAATAATGTTGTCACAAAAATTTTGTATACTTACCTGAAGATAAGAAAACTAAATTTTAAAATAAGCAAAGAAAGCTTCTTCTGGGCTGCTCTTTCTACCTTGAACTACAACTTGTATATAAAAGACTGCATCTTTAAGAGTGAAAAATACGTATATAATTTCTTAATGTATTACTTTTTTCAATTTTGCGAACTCATCTGTAATTGTCTATTCTGGAGGCATAATTAAATATGAAGTAATAGCCTATGTGTTAACTTATTCCATATCAGTCAGTGCACTGTTGAAATGCATTATGGAACATGTAATTAACAAATTAATTAGTACTGAGGAATATTTTCACACAGTTTTGACATTTACTTTTGCCTTTATTTCAATATTGCCAACACATTATGCACTGTTATTTGCATGACAATAGCATAATTATAAGGCTGTTCCTCTGGAACTTGAGCCTGATTGCTGCTGTGTCTGATGTGAGCAGCAATATATTAAAATATGTGTGTTTTTTCTATTTTCGAAGAAGGACTTTGTCCAAAAGCTTAATATTTTAGCAGTCTTTTTCATTGTGCCTCTCTGTGATGCACCATCTCCTCTATGTGGTGAGTAGCAGTCTATCCTTTCCATAATGTTGTCATTCCATCCAGGACTGAGGGCTTTCCATTGTTTGAGTTTGTCTGTCATATTTTGTATTTCATAAACAGTGTTGCCGTAGCCTATCTTTACTTAGAACTATAGCTGTAACATATTCTACATTTATTTGCAATTCAGTCTCAGTAGTAATTTTGTGCAACTATTAAATGAGCAGCTATTGGCAATTGCTTTAGTTAATGATGGATAATTTTTCTGTACAATGCAGTTTAAAATTATAAAAAATAAATCATCTTTTTAGACAAAATTTGTGAAATGAGATAGAGTAATGGGTATAAAAATTGTAAAATTATATTTTGTCAAACTTACCTATGATTGCTCCAAAAAGAATTGGCCCAGGTATAAATGCTAGAAGGCTAACTAACAGAAGAGTGAGAGCAGAAGCAAGTGGTTTGTCTTTGGCATCAACACACCTGAAAAATTTATTATGGCATCAACTATAAAATATGTTACATTACTGTACAATGAAGTGTTGACTATACAATTATCATGAAAATAAGTTGGTACTAAAATTTGTTTTTAAAAAATTTATTCTCTTGAACATTACCATACTTTTGGATTGTATTACCTATAGTTAACAAGCACATTTCCAACTTTCCCTGTGCTTCCAATGAAGTGCATTGTGAACAATAATGCAATAAAAATCCCAAGCATGTGGCTACAGTCGACACTGCAGAGCCCAGATACAAGCACAACCTGCTCTTCCTCAATGCAATGGCAATTGCTGTATATCTGATGAAAAGTAAATGACATTTTAGTACAGAGTCGTGATATAAACATGGATAATAGCTAATTTTACATGCATCTTTTTACCTTGTGAGTTTCATTGCCAATGAATGATGTGCACCCTGCCTGACAAGCTGAATAGAAAACCTCTTTTGTCTCTTCGTGGCATAGAGGTGCGTACTTGAAACCTGTGCAGTCACAAAAATTACTGCACTCACTGTAAAAGAAAAAGTGAATAGGAATTTAGTTCTGGATGCTGATATATAATAAAGTGCAAGAAGTGTGTATGTATAAAGTTATTCTGTAAATATATGATGAAATAACTCACACGCCATTCTGTAAATATGTGATGAAATAACTCACCTGCCAATCTTGTGTGGTATGTTGCCAGGGCAACGTACAAACATCATGATAATTTCTGCTGCTATGTATCCAAACCCAACAATGACATTCCACCCAAGGAGCAAGACTGCTCGTGGTTGGAATTTAGAAATAACATAGCCAGAGACAATAAATCCAGAAGCCATTGCTATTATCCCGAGAACTCCTATTATAACATTGAAAAAAAAAATGAATACATGACCTTATGACACCATTAGATTAATGAAACAGTAGTATGCTTAAAACAGAAAAGTAGAGTCAGAATGTCAGAAGAGTGTTTATGGGATTGTGGGGTGTGGGGATGGTGTTGGGGTGTACTATAGGGGTTGGTATGAATTTTTATTGTTCAATTTTTTGTCTTTGTGATGCCCTGTTATGAAATACATCTTACATTCATCTTACAATGTTGATAGGATGCTAAACTCTTTAACTTTTCTCATCTTTCCATCATCATTCATGGAAGTGGCTAGATTGGACTGTGTAGAGATTGGGAATGTGTATGGGCACTGATGACTGTGTAGTTGAGCTCCCCACAAACCAATCATCATCACCACCACCACCTGCCTGACTGCCACACACAATCCTTGGTTCAGTTCCTGGCACTGTCAGAAAATGTTCCTTAATAGGGAGGGTTGGAATGAAGCGCTCTCAGCCTCGTGAGGCCAATTGTGGAGTTTATTGAATAAGGAAGTAGTGATTTTAAGAAGACTCTCAATGGATGTGATAGCACAGTAGCTGGTTGGCAGGTCTGTGTGTAGTGTTCATTTGTTCTCTTGTGAGTGCTTTGTGGTGGGAAATAAGGGTAATGATGACAAAATAAAGCATTATATGACCCAAGTGTCTAGTATTGTCTAGAGGTATACTAGAAGTACCTTGTGTAAAAGTGGATTACCACTTCACAAAATTAACTCTCATTTTTTCTACACTGTGTTTGTAATAGCCCATGAAATAATTATAACAATTCAGTTTTCTTAATGCTTTTGTTTTGATGTTAGCCCATTAAAAATAAACTTTAAATGAAAAAGAAACAAACCACGACAGAATTGTTCCAATGGGACAGAAATCAGTAGATGTGATGTAAATGAACAGACAAACAAATGACTACAATTTCAGAAAAAGTGGATTATTTATTTAAGAGAGAGGCCTTCACAAATTGAGCAAACCAATAATTCGTTGGTCCACCTCTGGTCTATATGCAAACAGTTATTCAGCTTGGCGTTGATTGACAGATATCGCGCCAAATTCTGCCCAACTGGCGCGTTAGACTATCAAAACCCCGAGCTAGTTGGAGTCCCCTGCCCATGATGTTCCAAGCGTTCTCAGTTGGGGAGATATGAGGCTGGCCAAGATATAATTTGGCAAGCATGAAGACAAGCAGTAGGAATTCTTGCGGTGTGCAGGTTGGCATTATCTTGCTGAAATGATAGAACTGAATGGCTTGCTCTTTCGTAATGATATTATCTTTGTTGTGGTTTTGCGCAGTAACCAAAAGCCAACTTTTCTCTGCTCAGATGACTACACAAAACAACGAAGTCATGAATCAATCTCGAACACGTTTTCTTGTTACAGTTCCCAAGGAACTATGAAGGGATGATGACCCTTCTGCCTCTAAGAAATGTGAGCCGCAGAATGTTGCCAGCTTAAAGATATTTCATGCGGAGTAGTATTTAAAATTGAGTCTAGTGATTCCGCTTATGGCCGTAATTACATAAAGACAGTGGATCCAGTCCTCATAAAAAATAATTAACGCATTGACTGCCGTGCTCTTAGTAATGGATGTTTCAGTGTCTGGCCTGGAAGCTCTGCTATGACCGTCGGCAGCCACACGTCAGTTAACACGTTGAAGTACCTTGCTAACATATACGCTATAATAAAACTAAGCTTACATGTCGTTTATGTACTCCAACCGTATGTTTTACTTACCAGCAACGCCATTAGCTTTCGCTGCAGATTGTTGAAACTGTGTTTCCATATACTTGACTATGAAGTTAACGTATCCAGAGGCTCCCAAGACGTAGAATACCGAAGCAAAAATGTTAACCATTAGAAGTTTGTTTTTAAGCATCCTTTTTAGCGATTCCTTAAAATCTGTGAACAATGAAGCCATTTGTCATTAGATATATTTAATTTTGTGTTAACAGCTATAATCAGCTATGTTCATTAATGTCATGGAATAGTGGAGCACAGATGGCGCAGATGCGCTGTATGCGCACCACACACCCTCTGTGCCAGCTGCAGTTATATAGGGGATCTTCTGAGAAGTGGTTGTGCGTACGATTTGTGTAACATGCAACGTCTACGTGAGGAGACGTCCGTCCGAACAGGTTTGTTGCTGTGTGCCTGCTGGATGGGAATTTCGATTCGGCAATGATGCAGGAATTCGGCTTCACACGTTCAGCCTTGTCCAGGGTATATCGAGAATGGTTCAATGAGGATTTCACAGTCCACAACAGACGAATTACCAGCCATCCAACCACTCTCGATGACTATGACCTGTGATACCTCAGACGGATCGCCAATAGTGGCAGAAGGGCAACTGTACAACAAATCACGGCTCAGTTCAACACAGGACGTGCTACATTAGTCTCCCAGGGGACAATATGTGTGGAACATGGGTTCCATGGGGTATGGGAGCCAGCGCCGCACTCAGGTACTACTGTTAACGTCATCGGGCACAAGAACTCGCATTTTTCGCCAGTCACCGGGGATGGCCACTAGAATAACGGCCTAGTGTTATATGGTCGGACGAATCACGATTTCAACTGTACTATGCCGATTGGAGGCGCCGAGTATGGCGCAGACAACATAAATCGATGGATCCCGCCTGCCAAGAAGGTGTGGTCCAAGGCGGTGGTGGTGGTGGGTCTATTATGATCTGGGGCGCATTTTTCTGGCATGGAATGGTCCCCCAAGTTGTTCTGGAGGGAACTTTGTATGGTCCGCGAGCTGCAGAGGGACCATCTTCACCCATTTTTGGCCTTCCAACATCCTGACGGTTCGGCAGAGTTTCAAGCGGTGCGACATTGCTCCCACGTCGCTTCCAAGCTCATGCGGAGGAGATACAAAGACTGAGATGGCCATCACAGGCCCCAGATTTGAATCCCGTCGACAATACATGGGTTGTCATGGAACACTGGCTCCATGTCATAGGTCTTTCACCTACGAACAGTCCAGAATTGGCTGCTGTTCTGCGAACGATTTGGTGTCAGCTGCTCTTGTAGACTCAACAGCGTTTTACATCAATAATATAACGCAAGTTTGCGGAGCATTTCGTGAAAGGAAAACTAACAAAATTATTATTATTATTATTATTAGCGAAATAAAGTTTTCTTCGCTGAGCAAGATGATGACAACCGTCCGTCGCAGCGTCTGCTCAATAAAACTGCGCTAATATTCGCAAAAGCATTTAATAATACCAGGGACATATAATATGAAATTGTTGGATGATGTAAAACAGAAACTAGACAAATGGGCGAAGCTAGTCATAAAAGAATACTTTTTCATGCCAAATCATGCAGTGCCTCGAAGTGAGCGTTGTGCTTGTTATTAGAAAAAAGCACGATTTTTTTGCATATGTTATATTCGCTGCTCATTTCTTCCGTGTCATAAATTATTAAGGACGTTCACTTTTATCCCAATTGCGGGCATCGCCTCTTCTAGCCTTGATAACAGGTGCGACATTTGTGACAAGAACTCAATAAGGAGGAATGTGGGAGAAGTTTTTCCGTGTTACATGGACTCCGTAGCAGACATTTTGCTCGTTCTGCTATGTGTCTTGAAGTTGTTCATTGCGTTTCACACGCAGGGACATCGCTGCACGGTCTAGATTTGCGGTGCTCCTGAATGTTCGGGATAGCTATAGGTGTAGCACTGTGAACACGAGAATTACCATGTTAGATGGCTGGGCTGATAGTTGTCTAGCAGAAAAACACCGTTCTTATTGAAAGTACCAGTCACGCAAACTAAAGGATAGATTTCCAAGTAATTAAATTATCTTTAGAACAGCTCACACGCATTTTCTTGCGTCTACGAACGCAGCACCGTCCACTATTAACGTAAGTGCGAAAATGTGATTCAGCTGATCGATAATATATTTCCACAATTCCCTATCTTCTCTTGAGGTCGCACTGTCCACTGTAACCGGACATGTTGTGCAGGTGTGATTAGACAATGACTTGTGAGTAAATGACCATGCAATGGATTCACTCTGCAAGATTTACTCGGAAAAGGATCAGAAGGATGTCCTACACCAAGCCTACCCCATAGCGAAGCGGTTTTTTACGACGAATGCGAAATATACTGGCAACACGGTCCGTCATAATAATTTAATATATATAATAATATTTCTGACTGTCTAATGAATATTTGGATGTCTGTAACAGATTTGTTTGTTGCTGCTCACTTGAGTCGCTGCTGCAGGTCGTTTAGTGCTCAAAGTAAAACTTAATCACAATGCGTTGTTATACAAATTACTTTCAGAGTTTTAATCAAAATAAAATTTGTAATCTAACATAATATTTAAGAAAAAAGAAAATAAAACAGAATTATTATAAATCCACCATTAGCTAAAGAAAGAAAATTAAACCTCAGTTATGCACCACAAACTTATTTATATTCTGGGCATGTTTCAGATTTCATCTTGTCAGTCCCTTGTGCATCCTAACCTTAGTAACTACATGGTGTCATACATAAAACCGTTAAGCCTCACGTATCGGTTAAGCGTCTCTAGTCAAGTTGCTTTTGAAGTGGTAACACTGTCTCGAAAGTTGCCTACACTTCATTTTATCGGAAAATTGAGTGCAGTTGTATGTTCTTGCGTCAGTTGTTGTGAGAAACTTGTGTTGTTGAGCTCTTACAGAAAAGGGGCAGTTCGCATTACAACAGCGAATTGACATTGTAGAGTGTTACACAAACACAGGCTCCATCAAGATATGTAAAGAAATGTTTCAAGTGAAATATCCTGCTAGGGAACTCCCCACGACTAGCACTGTACAAGATATGTACAAGAAATTGAGAGCTTTACGTTCCATTCAGAATGTACAGAGGAATAGGCGAGCGACAGTGAGAACTATAGACAGAATCCGCGTGGACTTTACTAGAAGTCCTCGCAAGTCGGTAAGGAGGTTAACGCAGCAGATTGGTGCACCTCGTACTCAGTTGTTAACAGTTAGTTAGTTGGACCTCTTGCTTTACTTCGTGTCAGATGAAGCCTGCTTTCGTTTCTATGGTTATGTAAACTCACAGAATTGCAGATACTGGTCGCAGGACAATCCACATATTCTGCAAGCAGAACCTCTCGACTCAGAGAAGACAGATGTTCGGTGTGCGTTGTCCGGTATGCGCGTATTGGTTCCAAATTTTTCAGTTGCTGCTTAAACTGTGCCAGATATCTAGAGATCTTTGACTCTTTCTATGCACAATTAGCAGACACAAAGAAGCTGTGTGCAATTGTCTAACAAGATGGCGCGCCCGCTCACACATCCAACCGAAGTACAAAGTACATCACCGACGTGTTCCCTAAAGACGGACTTGTCAGTAGAACCTCTGGCCCCCAAGGTCCCTAGGTTTAACATTGTGTGATTTTCATTTATGGGGCACACTAAAAAGCAAAGGGCATGCTGACAATCCTCGCAAAATAGACGATCTTAAACGGAACGTTAGTAGAGAAATTAACAACATGGTGCCTTCAGAATTACTTCCTGTTGCTGGTAAACTCATCACACGAAGTCAGCAATGCCTGGATGCCTATGACCACCATTTACAGCATCTCTTACAAACAGGTGACAAGATGTTTTTTAACGTCTCTATTAACTGTTTTTAGTTAGTTCACTCTTGCTTGAATCTCGGGCATGAAGCGTACCGGTTTTATGTGGGACACCCTGTATATTCAGTCTACTTACTATCCTCCAGCTGTTACATATTTAAACACTACTCGAGTGTTCGAATATCCTTGTGGGGATACAAACAAAATGCTGACAAACAAATACGTACTGATCAAATGTAAATATAAATTAACATATATGCTGCAAAACAAATAATTATTGACCAAATTTAAATAGAAATTAACACATTATAATTCCAATTACGTCGAAGAAATCTCAAATTTAATATACTGCTGAGTTGCACTTCCATTGACATCACATATCCCGTACGAATTAATATTAAAAACCATAAACCACTGTGCACTGGGCCCCTGACTGTGTATGAGAATTTTCGTCCTTATTTCTTCAGGTGGATATAAAGCTCTGAGTAAACTGTGCCAGACGTGTAGCCTTTGACTGATAAACTTTTCTTGTATAAGAAGTATTTATCTTACTTGCTGTTGGTATTTGTGTTTATGAAGCAGTAAAATAATCAAGGTTATTTCAGTCTCTTTTGTATATGGACAAAGAGAAGGATAGTGAGCCTGTTGCTGTTTGTGCCACACGTTTGCAATCGCGTAATGAAAGACAGAAAGTAATTGAGAAAAGCAAGAAACAAAAAATAGGTATTAATCCTGCTCCATAGGCTTTGGGCTGCTTATTGTCTCTTATGTGCATTTTTACTTGGTACATATTTTCAAGGAAATAGGTAGTTGTCATCTTAAACTATGTTTGTCGTTGTCAACTTCATTGTGTATGTATCGGTTTCATTCTATAATTAATCAAAGTGTAACGCCCAACTTACCGGACAGTGAAGGTCTTGTCTCATGTAGTGTCGGTCCAAAAGGATTTGCCTCCTTGGTTTTACTGACTGGAACTGGATCATCGGGAATGAAGTCATCCAGGGTATGTTTCTTGGTTAGCGGTTCCTGCTCTGGAGAGGAGAGAGAGCGCACGGAACTGCTAGAATTCAGCCGGTGCGTCTTCGAACTCCGTCTTGCAAAGCTGCTGGTTCGTGCTCTGTCCCTGGCTGCCGCCTTTGGAAGCTGTTTTGGGAACATGGCAATCAGCAGAGAAAACAGCAGCATGACAAATCCCAGGATGATCCAACCTGCAACACAAATTCATCCCCAGTATTTACATACGTTTTTACTGTAGATATTTAAGCATTAGTACAGGCTGTTGTAACAGATTACACTTAATAGTACTCTATGTACAAATACCTATTCATTCATGTACACAATCAGTCAGTCATTCGTTTATTCCAAAAGACTAGTTCGGTATTACTAGGTATACGCAACGTTGAACTCGTTAAACGCAGCCGAAATAGCAGAAACAATACATTTCTTCTACCATGAGCCCTATGTCCATATCGTTAACACGCTTTAAAGAAATTTTGTCCCCTGTTTGTGGCGACTGTCTAACAGAGCAGTAAAATATCGTGTAATTTCGTTCAGCATCGGTGGTATAATGGTTAGCGTTGCTTTCTGATGACACTATCAGGTTTCTCTTAATGGAAGTGTCTGTTAGGTGGCCTAATCATTCTCCTGAAGGCAAATATCAAACTGTTTGAATGCAGTGATGACCGTATCAGGTTTCTCTTAATGGAAGTGTCTGTTAGGTGGCCTAGTCATTCTCCTGAAGGCAAATATCAAACTGTTTGAATGCAGTGATAAAAACTCTCAAACAAATCACTGAAGGGTGGTTGAATGGAATGGATTGGGCACCAATAAAGCAACTCAACATTAATTGCAACGAGCACAGGATAATGCAGGTTAATACGGATGTGAGACTACATAATAAAAAAACCCAGATAATCCAAAATACACATATTTCACCAAAAACTGCTGTTTACTGTATTTACAAAAATTGTCACATGTCAAGCTTGAAAGCCCACTGCATTATTTACGCATTACTCGTCAGAAACGGACAACTTATTTGAAAAACTACGATTAAATCTCACTGTACTTCGTATCACTTGTTTTCAGGTCACTCTCGGGAAATAATCATCGAACATTATCTGTTTTCATCAACTTTTTTCTCATTTTCTGGGGACGCAAAACTTCGATATACTCAAATACTCAATTTTGTCCTCCATCACCTAATAACATATCAGTCCATTTCAGTTCTTCGGCGTGCGTAATAACGAGTTCCTGCATCATCTCGTCCGTGCTCTACCAAGCACAGTTTGCCTACCAAATCCGCTTCAGTTCTTGGCTCCAGGTCTGGTTCATTGGCAATGCTATTTAAACACTCGCAGATGTTTTCGTCATCTACATCTTCATTACCGCAGATTTGTTTGACAAAATCGGTCAGATGAGTAGCAGTATCACATTCCTCATAATTTAACTTACAAAGCCACTTCCCCGAGACTGCTATTTTTGTTATTTCTATGTCGTCTCAAAACTTAGAAATGCTGTGGATTGCATCGAGCACGTTCAGGGGTTTCCAGAAACTGAGGATGTGTGAGCCTACTTGCGCAAGCAGTTCCATGAGATTCTGGCGGTATCAGTTTCACGGCTGCAATCACACCTTGTCCATTGGCTTTATGAGTAACGAAATAAAAGGAGAACGGTGGCTCACCAAAATCATTCTGTCATCCGAAACAAGCACCAAGCAGTAGGACAATTTCTGTTGCCCGAAACCCGGATAATCCGCATCCTGGTAATCGATGTTGTCTCACTGGATGTGCAAAACCATCTAAAAGCCATTCCGGGCTTGGATTGTATTTCTGATCTTCGCTTTATTACCTAGCAAGCCTTGATTGTTCTGATTCTCGTGCAACAGCTATGAATGTAGTACCTAATGTCCTTGATTGCAGTCGAAAGTTCAGTAAGATACAGATTTCTTTCATTGCAAAGGCGACATGAGAGAAGATTATTATCATTATCATCGTCATCATCATCATCATCATCATCATCATCACCACCACCACTTCCTTTCAAGGATAAGTCTGTTGCAGTTTCGAACTCACAAACAAATCATTCCCATCTTTTTCTAGGTCTTTCAATATCTCTTTTTCCTATTCGGCTTGTAGTTCAGGATCTTCTGACGAATTCTATGATCTGGCATTCTCGTCAGGTGTTGTTTCCAGTCTTCACGATATTTTTGAATTTTTTATTCGTGCTGAAAATATTTAACTCTGTTCCAATGTCTTCGTTTCTAATCATATCTCTTCTTGTACTGCCCTTTGTCTTTCTTAGGAACCTCAAACCTCATCTCCGCTGTTTGAGTTTAATGTTATCGTTTTTTTTTTTTTTTTTTTTTTTTTTTTTTTTTTTTTTTTTTTTTTTTTTTTTTACACGGGTTTAGCTTCCGTAGGATAGCACAGGCAGCGTTATTACTTAATGAACTTCAGGATGGTTATTGCCGGCCGTTGTGGCCGAGCGGTTCTAGGCGCTTCAGTCCGGAACCGCGCTGCTGTTACGGTCGTAGGTTCGAATCCTGCCTCGGGCATGGATATGTATGATGTCCTTTGGTTAGTTAGGTTTAAGTAGTTCTAAGTCTAGGGGACTGATGACCTCATATGTTAAGTCCCATAGTAGTTAGAGCCATTTTATGATGGTTATTTTTGTACTTCATGGCCCAATGTTCTGCTAATGGTACCACAGACAATTCGGAATTTGTGTATTTTATTTTCAATATCAGAGTCCAAATCAAAACTTAAGTACAGCTTAAATAAGAGATTTGAGACAGTTCTAAAACTTAATTATCAAAAACTGGATATTTTCCTCGGAATGACATTATTTTTGATTTGTTGATAGAAATTTTATAGCTGTACTTCTTGCAAATTTCGTTCAGCTGGTATACTGATCTTTGGAGGTCATCTTAATTTTTTTAATAACAATGGTGTCATCAGCAAATAAAAATGCGTTCATGTATTACTAATTCGTTATCTGAATTCCTTTGTTTTTCCATTTGTAAGGAATGAAGTCAATCAATCATAAATGAAAGAATAATGACAGATTTCAAATTCCAAGATATCATCTAAAAGTTTTACTTGTCTGGTGCCCAGAAGGGGTGGGGGGGCGGGGGGAGAACGGATGATACTGATACTTTTGACGATGATCTTCAGAAAGAAATGAACAAAATCAACAAGACAGAACATGTTGTCATCGATGATGATTTTAATGCATGAGAGAAAATCGAGCTAAATTCATTCACATTGCTTACCTAACCACCAAGCACCGAGCCACCTGGGGTCTCTCTTGCTGATGATTGGAGTCAGCCCAGGCTCTATATACAGGTTGAGACAAAGGTAACCCATAATAAATCCCAATGCCGGTCCTGTTGTTCTCAGTGCAAGAACGGCTCCTGGAAAAACAATCCACACGAAGGTCACTGGATCAATAATGCACGTAATATGCACATGTTACATCGTGAGGTGCGGTTGAATAAATGTGACACTTTTACAGTGTTGACATCCCAGTCATGTCCGTTGTTCAACGATATATCACACACACACACACACTTTCTCTCTCTCTCTCTCTCCCTCTCTCTCTGTCTGTGTGTGTGTGTGTGTGTGTGTGTGTGTGTGCAAACATTTGTAGTCTTTTGTAGCTAAATGATAGTTAAGTAATGCACAAAGTCACCAAATCGTTCGCTAACTTCATTGACGCATGAAAAATACTTTTCTATTAAGGCAGTTTTTGCCGCAGATGTATTGTATCAGTAACGGAGTGTTGAAACTAAATTTAAAACAAAATCTGTCTTGTTTCCCATACGATGTCGTCTGTTGCTACACTGTATTTTATAGCAGAGGATACCTTGTTCTTTAACTGCTTGGTTGTTTCAGATCAGTGAAGAAAAGAGAGAATAATTGAAGAGTGGAAATGACAAACGTTCTAAGTGTCATATTTTCACAAAACGCGTTTTCAGTGCTATTGTTGTCGGTACTCTTTTGCATGTTTGTAGACTTTTCGCAAGAGACAAATGATGGAGAAAACCATGGTGCATGGTAGAACAAAGGTAAGTAATGCCTTTGTTCCGCAAGATTTACATAAGATTGTTGAGCTAGATAAAGCTATGGACTCGTTCCATGTTATTCCAATGCATACAACTGACTTCTTTTATTTAAAAGATGCTACTGAAACATTTTTGGCAATGCCAGCGTGTGGGATTTCCAAAAGTAGTACGATCAAAATGCCTCATACTTATCCATTTCAACCAGCTATTAAAAACTGTTATTCTGAAACAGAAGAATGAAAAATCTTCAAAAGAGTAAAGTCCATATCTGATGCAGACCATGCCGTACTTCATCTGAAAGACAAACCATGTTTATCAATTGCAAAACAAAGACCCGTTGGCAATTTGTCATTTCTTCCTCAACACACAGGGAGTTCTACATTAAATTTCACTACATCTGATCCCGAGAAAGGAGTTGTGTAAGACACAGAGGCCAATACTGAAAGATTTTTTTCTTGAATTTAATTTTGCTATTCTCTAGTAAAAAATTTAAAAGATATGAAAACCGCTTTTTGTTGACTGAAGTTTTTTTTAGTTGAAACATCATGGCTGAATTACTGTAGTTGTATTATGATAAATATTACGAGTGCCCCAGTATTAAAACTTTCTTTTTGAGAAGCAGTCGGTTCGCAAGTATGACTTGTAGAACATTCTTTATACATTATTTATTTTCTACTCTGTCTCATTATTTTTTACAGTGATGAAATGAGCAGCTTAACTCTGCGGTATCAAGACAACTTTTCAGTTTTGGTGGATAGTTGCTCAGGAAGCAAAGGCAGTTGCACTCGCGGTACAAGAAAGATCGGGAGAATGAGGACAGGCAAAAGTTAGTAGAGATTCGTGCTGCTGTAAAAAGAGCGATGCGCGAAGCATTCAACCACTACCACCGTCATACCTTAGCAAAAGATCTTGCGAAAACCCAAGGAAATTCTGGTCTTACGTAAAATCGGTAAGCGGGTCGAAGGCTTCCATCCAGTCACTCACTGATCACTCTGGCCTGGCAACGGAAGACAGCAAAACGAAAGCTGAAATTTAAAATTTAGCATTCGAGAAATCTTTCACACAGGAGGATCGTACAAACATAACGCCGTTTGAGTCTCGTACAGATTCCCGAATGGAGGACATAGTGATAGACATCCCTGGGGTTGTGAAGCAGCTGAATGTGTTGAAAATAAATAAATCGCCAGGTCCTGATGGGATTACAATTCGGTTTTACAGAGAGTACTCTACTGCATTGGCTCCTTACTTAGTTGCATTTATCGCGAATCTCTTGCCCAACGTAAAGTCTCGAGCGACTGGAAAAAAGCGCAGGTGACGCCTGTATATAAGAAGAATAGAAGGACGGATCCTCAAAATTACAGACCAATATACTTAACATTGGATTGTTGCAGGATTCTCGAACATATTCTCAGTTCGAATATAATGAATTTCCTTGAGACAGAGAAGTTGCTGACCATGCATCAGCACGGCTTTAGAAAGTATCGCTCCTGCGAAACGCAACTCGCCCCTTTTTCACATGATATCTTGCGAACCATGGATGAAGGGTATCAGACGGATGCCATATTCCTTGACTTCCGGAAAGCGTTTGACTCGGTGCCCCACTGCAGACTCCTAAATAAGGTACGAGCATATGGGATTGGTTCCCAAGTATGTGAGTGGCTGGAAGACTTCTTAAGTAATAGAACCCAGTACGTTGTCCTCGATGGTGAGTGTTCATCGGGGGTGTGGGTATCATCTGGAGTGCCCCAGGGAAGTGTGGTAGGTCCGCTGTTGTTTTCTATCTACATAAATGATCTTTTGGATAGGGTGGATAGCAATGTGCGGCTGTTTGCTGATGATACTGTGGTGTACGGGAAGGTGTCGTCGTTGAGTGACTGTAGGAGGATACAAGATGACTTGGACAGGATTTGTGATTGGTGCAAAGAATGGCAGCTAACTCTAAATATAGATAAATGTAAATTAATGCAGATGAATAGGGAAAAGAATCCTGTAATGTTTGAATACTCCATTAGTAGTGTAGTGCTTGACACATTCACGTCGATTAAATATTTGAGCATAACATTTGCAGAGCGATATGAAGTGGGACAAGCATGTAATGGCAGTTGTGGGGAAGGCGGATAGTCGCCTTCGGTTCGTTGGTAGAATTTTGGGAAGATGTGGTTCATCTGTAAAGGAGACCGCTTATAAAACACTAGTACGATCTATTCTTGAGTACTGCTCGAGCGTTTGGGATCCCTATCAGGTCGGATTGAGGGAGGACATAGAAGCAATTCAGAGGCGGGCTGCTAGATTTGTTACTGGTAGGTTTGATCATCACGCGAGTGTTACGGAAATGCTTCAGGAACTCGGGTGGGAGTCTCTAGAGGAAAGGAGGCATTTCTTTTCGTGAATCGCTACTGAGGAAATTTAGAGAACCAGCATTTGAGGCTGACTGCAGTACAATTTTACTGCCACCAACTTACGAGGTGCATTCAAGTTCTAAGGCCTCCGATTTTTTTCTCCGGACTGGAAAGAGATAGAAACATGCGCATTGTTTTAAAATGAGGCCGCATTCATTGTCAATACGTCCCAGAGATGGCAGTACCATATGGCAGATGGAATTTTACCGCCAGCGGCGAGAATGAGAACTGTTTTAAATACTTAAAATGGCGACGTTTTCCTTACTTGAACAGCGTGCAATCATTCGTTTTCTGAATTTGCGTGGTGTGAAACCAATTGAAATTCATCAACAGTTGAAGGAGACATGTGGTGATGGAGTTATGGATGTGTCGAAAGTGCGTTCGTGGGTGCGACAGTTTAATGAAGGCAGAACATCATGTGACAACAAACTGAAACAACCTTGGGCTCGCACAAGCCGGTCTGACGACATGATTGAGAAAGTGGAGAGAATTGTTTTGGGGGATCGCCGAATGGCTGTTGAACAGACCGCCTCCAGAGTTGGCATTTCTGTGGGTTCTGTGCACACAATCCTGCATGACGACCTGAAAATGCCAAAAGTGTCATCCAGGTGGGTGCCACGAATGCTGACGGACGACCACATGGCTGCCCGTGTGGCATGTCGCCAAGCATTGTTGACGCGCAACGACAGCATGAATGGGACTTTCTTTTCGTCGGTTGTGACAATGGATGAGACGTGGATGCCATTTTTCAATCCAGAAACAAAGCGCCAGTCAGCTCAATGGAAGCACACAGATTCACCGCCACCAAAAAAATTTCGGATAACTGCCAGTGCTGAAAAAATGATGGTGTCCATGTTCTGAGACAGCGAGGGCGTAATCCTTACCCATTGCGTTCCAAAGGGCACTACGGTAACAGGTGCATCCTACGAAAATGTTTTGAAGAACAAATTCCTTCCTGCACTGCAACAAAAACGTCCGGGAAGGGCTGCGCGTGTGCTGTTTCACCAAGACAACGCACCCGCACATCGAGCTAACGTTACGCAACAGTTTCTTCGTGATAACAACTTTGAAGTGATTCCTCATGCTCCCTACTCACCTGACCTGGCTCCTAGTGACTTTTGGCTTTTTCCAACAATGAAAGACACTCTCCGTGGCCGCACATTCACCAGCCGTGCTGCTATTGCCTCAGCGATTTTCCAGTGGTCAAAACACACTTCTAAAGAAGCCTTCGCCGCTGCCATGGAATCATGGCGTCAGCGTTGTTAAAAATGTGTGCGTCTGCAGGGCGATTACGTCGAGAAGTAACGCCAGTTTCATCGATTTCGGGTGAGTAGTTAATTAGAAAAAAAATCGGAGGCCTTAGAACTTGAATGCACCTCGCACATTTCGCGGAAGGACCACGAAGATAAGATAAGAGAGATTAGGGCTCGTACAGAGGCATATAGGCAGTCATTTTTCCCTCGTTCTGTTTGGGAGTGGAACAGGGAGAGAAGATGCTACTTGTGGTACGAGGTACCCTCCGCCACGCATCGTATGGTGGATTGCGGAGTATGTATGTAGATGTAGATGTAGATAGAAATAAGTTGTGTGCAAAAAGAGATACGTTGCATTTTGAGTCTCCTGAAAAATGTGAAATTTGGCACCTAGAATGTTTGACATTTCCACTTTACATTTACTTCTGTGTATATTGTAATCAGTCTTTTTTTGCATAACATTGGTGTCGAGAATATTACAAATGACTTTTCACATGACTAGATCGATTAGTAGGGTTTTGTCATACTTGTTAAATCTCACGGTTCCAAGGCGTTTCTCAATGTAACTCCGTTTATTTGGGTCTTTCAGTGCTGCCTCGTCGATATTCCCACTTGCAGGTGAACTACAGCTAGTCGAAATACATACAACGAATCGAAACCACAGCAACTAGATCAAAGGATGATTATAAAATCATGTGATATTGGATCTGCTTCAAGAATCCTCCTTGTCTCAGTCAAGATACATGAGTTGTTGTAGTGACTGTTTCGTTTTTATTTTGTATAAAACTGATAAACTATTGACGTTCCTAAAATGAAAAACTTTGCGTTTGCAGTCGGTTGGAGTGACCGAGCGGTTCTAGGCACTACAGTCTGGAACCGTGCGACCGCTACGGTCGCAGGTTCGAATCCTGCCTCGGGCATGGGTGTGTGTGATGTCCTTAGGTTAGGTAGGTTTAAGTAGTTCTAAGTTCTAGGGTACTGATGACCTCAGAAGTTAAGTCCCATAGTGCTCAGAGCCATTTGAATCAGTTTTTGTGCATTTACAAGCACTCAGTGATACAAGATGTTGCAGGAAATACGAGGCAGGTAGCGGGGAGGTTTGATAGGCAGGTAAAGTAACGAAGAACAGAAAATGATTTTCAATTTATAGAAATACTATTTCTTGTCAGTCCTAGGATTTTTGCTTGTCACTTTCCATGTGTTTTACCTCTAGCAATGTTTGTCAATGTGAAAAATGCTGAGTTTCTCCGTGGCTCAGAGTCCATGTTGTACTGTAGCTCTTCGTGTTTAAATACAGTAGTGAATGACAGTGTCACTGCTCACAGGACCGTTCAGCTGTTACGATGACCAAGAGGAACCCTACAGTGACAAAGTGTGACACTGAAGCACGTCTCACGCTGACACTGGTTGTCGGGACCTGTTCACAGCAAACTGGTCACAGTGGCGCTGCCCACGTTGCCCGCATGGACGGACACGCGATCGTTGCCACCACTGCAAAAGGAGGGCTCATTACTAAATACGACCCGCTTCGATTCCATGTACCTTTATTTACGTTGTTCACTACACCACAGAAATCAGTAGCTCCTGCGGTTGTTTTTTTTGAAAACGTTTGTTACGAATGAAGTGCAGCTAGCCCTGCTTCGCGCCTACTTTCTGTCACCGGTTCTGGAACAAGATGCAAGATGACGCAGAGAGGACCCTACACCGCTCGCAGAATGACAGCAGTCTTTGGTGTTGGGGTTGTTTGTGCTTGTCTATCATCTCTCCTAGTTGTTTTCGGCGCTCGTTCCGTCCTGTGTATCGCCTCCGTGTGCCGTACTGACAGTGGGCGATGGTAGTGTTGGAACAATCTCTACCACACACAATACAGCTGAGTGACCATCCAGCTTCCGCAGCCTTACGATAGGTCCTCTCTGGAACGTGTATTGCTCTATAGCTAAGCGAATTACTGTCTAAATCCTCTTTGAAGTGTACTGCATTGTTTAGAGCAGGGGTGTACATATTTGCCAAACCCTTAGTGTGACTACGTAAGAGCTGTAACTTCAAAAATGCCGTGGGATAAATTATTACGACGTGGGATCCTTCTGCCCCAATGCCAACTAGACAGAGCTCAAAAGAACTAAGTTCTACAAGGGCCTACTCTCTCCATTTCGGGAGTGAATGAAAGATGTGTAAAAGAACGAAGAAATTACAAGTATGAATGGTGACGGGCATACATCCTGGGTCTAGACATAGTTTCAGCAAAGACTATAGGTAAAATCTGCAAGTAGTTGCAGCGCAATGCTCTCATTTTCCCTTGTAAGCCACGTGTACATGCTCGGCCGAGCATGAAAACTGATTTCTGATGATGTAAAACTTACCCTCAACTTGGTTTGTCTTTCAATTTATGTTTGAAGCACCACATCAACTGTTAAGATGGGCAACAATCTTGTCTGTTAAATGCTGGTCCTTCAAGTCCTCTGCTCGAGATACTGCATGTATATAATAATCTTTTAAACTCGCATGGTACAGCATTGCTTGCAATTCTATCGACAGAACGAGATAGGCCCCATTTGGGATAGCTATGAGTTCAGACAAAATGACATACCAGCTTGGATTCCGGAGACATTGTTCATGCGAAACGCAACGCGCTCTATTTGCACTCGATGTACTAAGCGCCATCAATAATGTAACTAGGTGGACTCGGTTTCTAGACTTACGTCAAGGTTTTTATTCAGTACTACAATGACGTTATTTAGACCAAATATGTATGACGAGACATTAAATCAGGTTTGAACCTGAACAGAGAATTTATTAATGGGCTGAATGCAGTACGTTATTCTGGATAGAGCATCTGGATTGTACAAAGGGCGATCAAAAAGTTTCCTTATGACGGCGTTGCTGCAACGTGTGTGCAACCCAGTGCGACTCCGATGCGGGAATACTATGTATAAGCACCGAGGTGCAGGCAGGGTGTTACTGTGGCCCTCGAACGGAAACTTTTTGATCGCCTCTTATAGTATGGAAGTGCAATAGGACCATTATATTTTATATGTTAATGTCTTAGAAGGTAGTGTCGACTCCGATCTCAAAATTTTAGAAAATTACTTTATTATCTTTGTGGAAGTTTCACCCGATAAAAATTGTAGAAATTGAAAATAAGAGACACTGTTCGCCATTTATGCTAAATAAAAAAAATTCATTCTCGACTTAATGTGGTTTAGAAATCTTAGGATTTTCATTTACAGATTGTTTGTCGCGCTCATTACCTATGCGCGAGTAATGGGAGAAACTCAGACCTATTTATCATTGATAAATCTGTTTAGCATCGTATGAGAAATTGCAATGTTTGTTTCCTATAATAATGATTTTATAAACCATTCACTGCTGTGAAATATTCAGTTTCAGACTTCAGTGTGATGCTAAGAATCAGTGTGAGAGATTCACCGACGTTGCCTTTTCTCTTAACTATTATGAAGTGTCAGGCGTGTATCTATATTGTGTGGATGACTGTAATGAGCGCTTGTGCAGTTTAGTGTTCTGTTGGTACTGATAATGTTGAGCATGGAATGAACGGAAGGACAGGGTGAACTGGCCACAACGGAAGCAGTCACAGTGAGAAAAGGTAGATATCTATGTCTTATCGGCGTCCGTAGAAAAGGACTCCAACGTTGGTTGCACAGGGATGAGAAAGGGAAGAATCGGGGTCTATTTAAAGAAAATATTCCAGAATTCACACGATACGATTTAGGGAAATCACAGAAAAGTTAAATATGGCTAACTGGGCGGGGATTGGAATACTAACTATCGCGAATACGAGTCCAATATCTTAAAGACGAGCCATCTCTCCTGTTACATCTGTGGAATAACAGTAAGGAGGTTCCCCTTCGATCGTTTGTTACCGTGTCAGATGTCATTAATCCGTAAAGGGTAGCGGAAAGATTTGGGTTTCAACCTGTGCCGCTGGCGAGTAGTCTCGCGATTCCTTGATAGGTTGATGTGGGAATATGAGCAAGTATTAAAACTGGAACGTCAGGATTAACTTGTGATTTAAAAGTCAAGGTGTCACTCACTGTATTCAGGTCTCAAATAATACGTTTTACTGGCATATGATTCGTTCTTACCGAGTAACAGAGGCGTCCTCGTCGTTTTGGCGTTGTCGTCGAGGTAGGTCTGGCCGAGCGCGTAGTACAACGTGGTGCCGATGCCCAACACGAACTGCGACAGGAAGACCAGCACCAGCGGCATGATGCTGAAGTCCGACGTGCACTCGTCAGCCTCAGTGTGCGTTGCGTTGCACAGTGGCTCTGTGTATGTGTTCACTCCTGTAAGATTTTATAAAATTTCATCTTTTATGCAACCGTGACATTTGGTATAATCGCGCGAAATATGTTTTCACGGACTGACTGATCTCAAATATTTTATGACTAAATACAGTGGAGTTAATGGAATTTCTCTTTTACCACCTTCATGCCACCCTTTCGCGTTTCCTTCCAGTTATGCTCTCTCTTTTCCTTTTTTCTGCCTCCCCATTCAGTGCACTCTATCATTCCCTTCATCTCCCAAAGCTCTGTCTCTCTCTGTCTTCTTCTTCTTCTTCTTTGTCTCTTCCATCTGTGATCGTATTGCTCTCTCTAAGGCTTATTTTCTTTTTTCTCTTCTCTCTCCGGTTTATTTCACCACCTACCTTCATCCTTTTCTAGTTCATCCCTCTTCTTTCAATGAGTTTTTCTGAATCTTTCCATGCCTTTGTCTGTGTCTATCCCCTTAAACTCTTTTCTCCTCCCTATAGTTCTTCTGCTTTTCTCGTTTCCTCTTTTTACCATCTCGCACTTCTTTCCCATCCCTCCCGCCAAGGGACAATTTTTAGATAGCAGTAAGTCTTTTGATTTCGTTTGAAAATGCGTAGTATAATGATAGTCTTGTGACTAGCTGCTATATTCCATGTCACAATAAACGTGCAGTAAGTCTAATTCCTGGATGTGTTAGCCTAATCTCAGATTGCTGCGTTGTTTCATGCCGCATTTCTGTTGGCCTGTCAGGAAACTGTATTACGAGGTATGTGAGAAAAGTATCGAGACCAACACTGCGAGCGATGTGGCAACGCCGTGTTGTTCTGCTTGTGTAGACCGCTGTGTTCATCCTTTTCAGATGCTCAGTCCGAGTTTCAGCTCTGTGCAACCATCACATGCTGTTCGAAAGTGCCATCAAGGAAGTTGTGATTTTGTTGTGTGTTACTAAAATGGAATTCAGAGCAATGTTATGCTATCAAGTTTTGTGTTAAACTTCGCGAGGGTGACCTTTGAAAAGTTGAAACAGGCGTATCCTTTATCAATAGCTCAAGTTTTTCGCTGGTACAAATCATTTTTGAAAGGCCGAGAACGCGCTGAAGATGAATCTCACTCAGGGAGACCTTCAACTTCAAAAACGGACGAAAACGTCTAACGCGTGAGATCATATGTACGTTTAACAACAAAGATTGTGGGTGAAATGTTAAACTTGAAACCTTCCACCGTATATCAAATTGTGAAAGAAGATTTGCACATGCGAAAGATTTGTGCCAAAATGGTGCCGAAAAACTTCACAACTGAGCAGAAGGAGAATCTGAAAGACGTGTATGTTGATCTTCGTAAGAGGATTGGCGATGACCACGAATGGTTCAGACGTGTGATCACAGGTGATGAATCCTGAATTTCTGAATATGATCCTGAGACAAATTGGCAAAGTGTGGTGTGACGTACTGAGATATCTCCTTGACCGAAAAAAAGCTCGAACGAGCAGATCCTCCTCGACCGAAAAAAAGCTCGAACGAGCAGATCAAAGATGAAAGCAACGCTGATTTGCTGTTTTTGATAGTAGGGGTAAGAATTTTTTCCTCCAGGACAAACTGTCAATCAAGCTTTTTACAAAGATGTCCTTGAAAGGTTCAGGAAAAGGGTGAATCGAGTGAGACCGGACCCTTCAGACAAGTGGATGCTGCATCATGACAACGCCCCATGTCACATGGCCTTTTTGACCTGAAAAGGCATTCATGTTGTTCCACAGCCCCCCTATTCAGCTGATCTGAGTCCTTGTGAATTTTTTCTTTTCCCGAAATTGGAAAATGTATTAAGGGGATGTAATTTTGGGGCTCTGTAAAATATCCAGAAGACCGACAATTACAAGCACTACCAGTTGAAGCCTCTCAACGCTGCTACCAAGACTGGGTGATTCTGCTGGTGCATCGCTGCTGAAGGGAACTGCTTTGAATGGGACTATATTGCTGTTTGAATAAAAATCTTTGATAGATAAAAAAAATCAGTCTCATTACGTTTCCCACGCACTTTATATTCTAGGTCACTGAGAAAAGAACGAGGCTTCTGCTGTACTTTTACTGGCAAGTTGATATCACAGTAGACGTTGAAACAGGCTATCTTTCACTGCCAGTTTCACGTGGTTCAAACAAATATGGCTGTGGTCAGCTACAGGCCTTGCTTACCACTGAGCGCAGACGTGTTGTAGAGCGCGCCGCCCTCTTGATATTCGAGCGTGAGTGCCAAGGCGTCGCCTCCGGCGCCGTAGATGACGTGCGGCAGCGCCAGCATGAAGCACGAGATGCCCGACAGCGCCACGCCCCACGCGATCCACACCGGCCGGTTGCCGCGGCCGCCGTAGTATGCCAGGAACAGCGACAGCAGGATCTGGCTCAGCTCGTTCCCCGTCATCATCAGACCTGCCACCAGAGATGCAGCGAGTGGAGAAGTGAACGTCTGCTGACTTTTACATGGCTTCCTTCTAGCCTCTCACTGGATATTTGCTATGAGTAGAGCTGTAAAACTACCGTAGGCTACTGTAGATTGTCATAAGTGAGCGCAGATTACGGTAGTAACCTTCGTCAGTTAAGATTGTATGCGCTTCACCTGTACGTTAGGTGTGTTGCATACGTATCGGGCGTTACCTCACATCGATCGCAGTGTGTACGTATCAGTGTATTACTAGATCCCTAGAAACCGGAAACGGTGAACTGTCTAGATACTGAGTGTGGCAATAGAAGGGGTCGTGTAACCTACAGAACATTTTTGTTCTTCATAGTGTCCTCCTGTCTGTTACTTAAAAATAAACAGTATTTGTAGCAAAACTGAAGCTGTCATTGTTTAGTTCAGACTTTATTCGAAATTTGTTGATTTATAATGTGAAAAAGAGAGACGTTGGAACAAAAATTAAAAAATACATATTTATCACACAGTGCTACAAAATGCAATTCCTAAAACAAAGATAAAATTTAAAAAATCGCAAAACAAAAACATACTTCCTGTACATGTACATGTTTCTGTTACTCATAAATAACTTTCGTATTTATCAATAATGTCAGGAAAATCTTGCCTTTGATCATGATGAGGAACGTTCTACTGAGTACAAAGTAACAACAATAATAATACAGATTTTTTTTGTGTTTGTACGTGTAAAATGCACTTGCACCAAAAGTAATTTCTTTGGTTACATAAAAGCGCAGGAGTTTCTCGATAAAATAATTTTTATTACTTGTAAAATGTAATTTATGTTCTGTAAGGATATAAAATACACAGTGGACTAACAATGAACGATTAGCAGTTCTAATTATGTGTAAAAGAAACAAACAAAAAAACAAAGAAATCATTAGCTCCGAATTCCTCTCGTACACGTTTACTGACGTTTCTTTCTCTACCAATGCTGCCAATACTACCGGTAATACTACCATTTACTGCGTCATTTATGTTTGTTTATATTCTGTAAGGGTATAAAATACACAGAGGACTAACACTGAATGATTTTCTGGTCATCGACTCCCAATTCCTCTCGTACATGTCCACTGACATTTCTTTTTCTACCAATGCTACCTGTACTACCGATAATCCTACCTTTTACTGCGTCATTTATGTGCTGTACCAAAACTACCGAACCGTAATTGCGGTAGAGCGCAACTGTAGCTCTGAGGAAAGGAGTCACAGGAATATATTCCGTGCTGCTACAATGTCTAGACCGAAGAGCTTGGAGTTTGGAGGCTGTAATGAGATCTTTCCAGCTGCAATGTAGTAAGAAAAAAAAAAAAAGCCTGCCTCTATCTCGGAGCGAATCACTCAAATATGAAATTACGGTAGTCGTAAAATCCTATCAGTAAGTTTTGAAATTGAGAGTAAATGAGGAACCATCACAGATCTGCTACACATCCAAAGGGGCCACCTAAATTGTTCAGCGAGGACGTATTCTCTGCCAAATATCTAGTCGTTGGAAATGTCCTGTTTTTGTTTTAAAAAGCAAGAACGTAAGGTACATGTACGGCGCACATTTGTATCTATATCCGTTGAAAATGCGTTCAGTTTTACGTAGGAAAACAACCATTTGCCTCTCGACTACACTTCTAAGGAAAGGAATTGTTAAGACTGTCTTAACGTTATCAAAAATCTGTATACCAGGGGACCTGTATGTGCAGGGAACCTTGTGACGTCTTGGTTCACTAATGAATCATGCATTAATACACAGCACACAATCACTATCTAGTTAATACTTTCATTTAATCTAGACGGGAGCTGCACTTTGTCTAGATCTATGATTACAGCTACTGTATAATCTTACATTATAAAGTAAACGTGTGTTCACTTTCAACAGATAGTTACGTATTACGTGGCTTCTCACAAGAACTGCAATGTGTTGGCCATCTGGGGTTCGCTAGACCTGTGTAAGAGTGCAAATTATGACCACTAACAGTTAATCATATTCTATTAGTAAGTTCTCCCGAAAGTGTAATTAGACATTTTCTACCTTCCAGGTTGACTGTATAAATAACAACACACGTTCGGGATTTCATTCCCTGGTCGGGACTGCTGTTTTTATGTAGGTCGACATGATTTCATCTCTGGAAATCCTCTGTGTATCTGAAAAACGAAGTTACCATCTGCTGGAATTCTACATTATTGTGTAGATCCCGCAGTAACAGAATCAATACGTTCATCGGTGGAAGGACACGTCCTAACATGCCCGAAAGGATCTTGTCTTGGAAAGGATTGCGAGTTTCGAGCTAACTTTAGGGGTTTTAAGTGCTTAGTCTTCCACGGCCAGTACCAATTTCAATAAAATTCTTTTGAGTTTTACGCCGCGTTGCGTTATTATAAAACACTAAGTACAGCTATTAAACCTACGTTTCGATTTGCAGCAGTTTTCCTCTGAGTGACTAATCATTTTAGTCGCCCTGAAGACGGCCGCTGCAAAGAGTATTGAAGCATTGCTTTCATAGTTCTTTTTAATATTTCAAAATAACGCAGTCTAATACGCAAAAATGAACCTTTAGGTTGAAGATACACCTGCTTTAATGGACTAATAAAAAGTAGAATAGGTAGATGTCATCTGTCTCTCAAAATACACTTTTACGTGGCCTAAAACGATGGTCCTCCTTCATGATTAGAACCATAGGTTTCGCTGCACCTTCCAACAAAAGTTTTTTTCCTCATCTTGGCACTCTTACACTTCTCGCTTTTGCTGAACATTATATTTGTGGCCCCTTAAAGAATACGCTGATACTTCTCGTCACTTTACTGTAAGGTAAAGAAGAATAAAAAAACCACAAAATACAAACTGTATCTTGCATGAGTGCCGTGAAGACAGTGAAAGAAAGGCAAAGAAGGATGTATTGTGCACTACATTTAAATAACATTTAAACTGATGGTGCGCTATCACTAACAAATTAGACCAGTTTAACAAAAAGTGAACTGTGGAAAATGTCTTCTAGTTGAAAATAGCGCAACAAAGGTGAAAAGCCCCTAACAGTGAGATACAGGATGTACCACAGAGTCATTGCGATACTGTTTAATGATATAAGAGGACTCAAAATGAAAGGAATAAATAGAGGGCAATCAGACAAGCAAATCATCCTAATAAGCCTAGGTTTGGAAAGCAATTCTTTGCCCAGTATGAGGTATGACAACTGATCCACGAAGATCCAAACTGCAGATGGGAACTTGAGGACAAATGCAGTACCACAAGTGTTCCACATGGCCACTGCAAGTGTAAAGGCAGACTTCAGCACGTTTCTCCATCTACCCCGGTTCACGTTTAAAAATCCGAGGCATCCTCCTCATACACTGACGACCATCCACAATGCGTTTTAGATTTAATCGACACTTTCAACAGGGTTGAAATATACGAAAGCTTTTAAGTATCCCCGAAAAAAAAAAAAGAAAAAAAGATACACCAACGGGCTCAAGTCGGGCGACCAGGGAAGCTATGGTATTGGCGAGCCACAAGCGATACACTTGTCGAAGATTCGTGCTACGTTCTCCCGAATACCCATGTGATAATGTTCTGGTGCATCATCATACATGTACCACATACCATCCTTTCACCATAAGGAACATCATGAAAATAGTCAATTAGCTTGTGTTGCAGGAAATGAAGGTAAGTCGGTCAGGTAGGAAATATAGCCGTATTGGGGCAACCGTTTGCTTCCGTACCTGTATTTACCAGGATTATTTGCATCTTTCATTGTCCTCTGCTTACTCCGTTCTTTTGTACCTATTACGTTGGTGTATAAGTTAGAAACGTTTTTCTTTTGCATTGGTATTCCGGTTGCTATGGGTTCTTTTATCGATTCTCATTTTTTATTTGTAGTTCACTGTTGCCACTGGAATTTACGTTTTGCCATTTGGAGACTATGATTAGAGCTTTGGACGCTGGAAAGTGGAGTGCCAAGTGGAGAAATCGGAATATTTCCGACATATTCTTCTGTTTGAGTTGAATAGATCTGTAACAGCAGCGGAGAGAGCCAGAAACCTTTGCGCCGCGTATCGGGATAACACCTTTGGACAGAGCACGGTAAGAAAATGGTTTTATCGTTTTAAGGAGGATCGTTTTGAATTTAGTGATTTTCCACGTTCAGGAAGACATTCGGGGTTTGATTAAGATCGTTCAAACGCGTTAATTCACAATGGTCCACGTCAGTGTACGCGAGAACTGGCAAATATGATGAAATGTGATCATTACACCATCGTGCGATATTTGCATGCAGTGGGGAAGGTTCAGATATTGGGTATATGGGTACCGCGTGCTCTAATCCAAAATCCCTAAAATCAGCGGGTGGCTATATGTGCTTCTCTGTTTGCCCGTCAGCACTTAGCTCGTGTACAGCACCGACCATTCATATCGCTGCTGGTGACGAGAAATAGTGTATTTCTGCTAACAGCAGGAAAAGAAAGGAATGGTTGAGCCCAAACAAAGCAGAAACTCCCCGTACAAATACCTGCACGCATCCACAAAATATAATGCTACGCGTCCCGTGAAACAGTGGCGATGTGGTGTACCACGAATTGCTTCCCCGAGGAATAGCCATCATGCTGACAAAAAAAAAATGGTTCAAATGGCTCTGAGCACTATGGGACTTAACATCTATGGTCATCAGTCCCATATAATTTCGAACTACTTAAACCTAACTAACCGAAGGACAGCACACAACACCCAGTCATCACGAGGCAGAGAAACATCATGCTGACATTCATTGTCAACAACTGAGACGTCTTGCATACGCAGTTTTAGAACAACTACCAGGAAGATTGCGTGACGTTATGCTACTCCACGATAACGTCCGCCCTCTTTCTACTACAGTGACAAAAAACAGTATACAGGGACTGGGCTGGGAAATCATTCCGCACCCACCTTATTCATCTGATATTGCGCCCTCAGATTTTCACGTTTTCTCCTCTCTATCGCACAAACTTCAAGAACTTCCTTTCTGTCTGAAACTGCGCTCCGAATATACCTTGAAGAGTTCTTTGCCTCAAAACCACGTGATTTCTACAGTTGCGAAATAGAAAAGTTACCCCAGCGTTGGCAGACTGTTGTAAATAGTGAAGCAGAATATATTATTGATAACGAAAGTCTCTGTTGTGTTTATTCAGCTTATGCAAAAACGCTACGAACTTATGCACCAACCAAATATAATAACAGAAAACCTCATATACCATTCTTGATCCTTTCGTAAACTCAAGGACATGCGGTCTTGAAACTGTCGTCGCTATGTGGTAGTGTCATTGGAGCCTCACCTGTGGTCTTGCTGGGGATCTTGAAGCGCTTCTCGAGCGTGGTGAGCGTGGCGACGAAGTACATGACGGCCATTGCCTGCGTGGTGCCCAGCAGCCCGTAGACGGCGAGGAAGGCGCGCGACGTGGCGAAACGCGACAGCCACGCGGGCCGCAGCCACGTGCCCAGCCCGCACTCGCTGCTCATCTCGGCGCTCCGCGACATAGCCGCTGCGAACAAACGCCGTGCTTCCTCACCTTATCTTGTCTACATACTGCATCTACACATTCAGGCTGAGCCGTAAATGAAGAAACCATACCGAGGAGAGCACGTCAAGAACTGTTTTTTTCTCCTCCTAGACTATCCTAGACTACTTACAAAACTTAAACAAAAATATCTATTGCAAGAGACACTGAAGAACCGCAGCGCCACCGCGATTCGAACAACTATACTGCCGGAAAAAGATTAGTACACCCTTTTAGACGTTTCCAACTCAATATTTATTGTTGCAACAGTCCATATGGAGTACATGAAATGATAACATTTACAGATCAATAGAACAAGCGGTTCTGAAATACCCAGAATTGGCCAATGCTGAAACACCGATACTGCTGACTCTGGCATCCAGTCGATCGTATAGATGGCCAATACTGTCCTGGGATACGCTGTGCTACGCCTGATATACCTGTTCACGTAGTTCTGTAAGAGTTGTTGGTTGATGAGTCACACAGTCACTTCTTGTCCCATTATACCCCACACGTGCTCGATTGGAGACAAGTGTAGAGATGGTGCTGGCCAGGGAAGTTGCTGCACGTCTTGCTGTGTGTTCCTGAGCATTATCCTGTTGCAAGAACGACAACAGAACGGATCTAATAACAATCTACACACGCCCTGCACTGGTTATCGTCCCCTCCAGAAATACAAAGTTCAATGGGAATTGCAGCTTATCGCACGCCAGACCTTTATGGTCTAGGCCTCAGGTGGGGCCAGTGCATCTTGGATGAATACATTCTACGAGATAGCACCCACCAGTTCTACATCGTACGTGCAAACGACCATCACTTGCGTGCAGGCAGAATCTGCTTTCATTACCGAAGACTAAGGCGCGGCATTCCATCTTCCAAGTGATCCTCTCACGGCACCAGTCAAGCCGATCACGACGATTCTGTGGCGTGAGTGCAAGACGGCCTAGAGGTATGCGTCCCTGTAGTCCCACTAATAACCGGTTCGCAACAGTTCGTATTGACACATCTGGGCTCACAGGCCCTCTTACCTGTGCTGTGGCAGCTGTTCGATCTACTACTGCTGCCCGCACAATACGCCGATCTGGCGGTCGTCTGTGTTGCGTCGACATCCTGAATCCCGTGTAGCGGTATGAGAATGTTCATGTGACCACTGATACCAGCATCGTTGCAAAATCGACACAGCACGCCTGTACTGGCTGCCAATTCTCTGAAAGGTCCATCCCGCCATTGCGAAGGCCACAATTTGACCCCTTTCAGACTCGCTCAGTTGGCTGTAGGAGGCACGAGTGCGTCTCCGTGGCATGGTGCCGGCTTGCTTCTGGCATTTGCACCACACTGAGCCTTCTGACTGTGACCATTCCCTATTAAAGGGTAAACACAATTGGTGGACTGGTGGCTATGCCACTACCCTATCCGTTGGCGGACGACGTTGAAATCATTATCAGTAAATCTCCTATCCACTAGGTGGCATATGCCATCATCAGGATCAAAATCGATGTCGTCTTCTCAGGTGTGTATTGTGTATTGAACCGGGGACCTAGAAACGACGGATAGGCTTCGTCCCTCAGTGGTGCACAACCCCACAACAGGCTTCAGCAGTCCACTCGCCCCACAGCCACCCCACACCGAACCCAGGGTTATTGTGCGTTTCGGCCCCCAGAGGACTCCCCCCCCCCCCCCCCCCCCGCCACCCCCCACCGGGGACGTCTCATACCAGAGGAGTGTAACCCCCAATGTTTGCGTGGTAGAGTAATTATGATGTACGCGCACTTGGAGACAGTGTTTGCGCAGCAATCGCCGACATAATGTAACTGAGGTGGAATAAGGGGAGCCAGCCTGCATTGCCGAGGCAGATAGAAAACCACCTTTTAAAAACCATCCACAGGCTGGCCGGCACAGCAGACCTCGACACTAATCCGCCGGGGACCGGCACGACTTCCCACCTATGAAGCAGCGTGTTAGACCGCACGGCTAGCCGGGCGGGCTCTTCCCAGGTGTACTAATATTTTTTCCGGCAGAGTATTTTGGCCTGCGCTCGTATCATCAGTTCAGCCATCTTGAGTTCTGAGACATGTTATGAGGGATAGTCATGAAGTTTTAATTTCACCTCGAAAAAAATAAGTTATGTAAGTAGCTTTTTGTTTAACAGATAAAATGGGTACCGTTCTTTGCGAGTGCAGTTAAAGTGTTATGTAGACCATACGTGTTTTGCTTTATTTCAACCCTAGAACACTAACGGGAGAAATATGTTACATTGTTAATAAACCATCGTAAATTCTACCATTCCAGTCCATCCACAGGGGTCACTGTAACAATGCGGTTTTTCTTACAAACCTGCTTGCCAAGATTGTAAACAGTTCCCATGTTTTAAATTACTAATATTTTGTTCTTAGTTCATTCCTAACGTTGAATGTATACATAAGTGTTCGATTGTAGCACACTGCAATTCATTGATGTGGAATATATTTTCGTTTTCATGTTGTGGTAGAGCCACTTACACTTCGAGTACCCTTTTTTTTTATGTTGCGGAATGCGATATCTTTTCTACTATTTTTTCTGTTGTGGAAGCGTCTACTCTCTCTCTCTCTCTCTCTCTCATTTATTTACCTGAGTTTAAAGAACACTAAAATATAGCATAAATAAAATTATATCCAATATTAATTACCAAATTTTATGAGCCAAAGCAACCAGAATGGCATGGTTATTCGCTGCAAACAAGCCTTCCATGCCACAGGGCTCGCTCAGGTTACTGCAGACCAAGTGTTCAGAGTCTTGCCCTGTTCCACATTCACAATATTCATCATCATTGATATCAAACTTCTTCAATTTAGCCTTCCACCTTGTCACCCCTTTTCTTAACCAGGTCCGGTATGGAAGATGGCAGCCTGATGGCAGCTTCTCTTTTTCTGTCCATAATCCTGCAAGAGACTTTGTTATCCTCAGCTGAGCTCGGCAAGCTTCTGCTGAATTTGGAATTGGTGCATTAGTAAATATGAAGCCTCTTCTGGTATTCACCTGTGATGGTTTGGTGTGAGGTCCGAACAATGGATGCCTTGGATCTTTTTGTTGCTTCTTTTTTTCGTTCTCTGCTGCTACCTGTCTTCTTACATTTGGAGGTGCTACTACCATGAGTGGAAATATCTTGTTGACTCGGGTTGGTCTTAGGCACTCTGTGAGTATGTGTCA
Organism: Schistocerca cancellata; assembly: GCF_023864275.1. Classification (NCBI taxonomy): domain Eukaryota; kingdom Metazoa; phylum Arthropoda; class Insecta; order Orthoptera; family Acrididae; genus Schistocerca; species Schistocerca cancellata. The sequence goes on from NC_064626.1 coordinate 1,037,177,213, forward strand.
AGAAAACCACATCAACTTGGTTAGCACGTTAAAAGTTCTTCCAACCTGATGCGACGTATTCCACCGTAGAGAAACACAGAGTGTGCGGAGGATGCTGGGCTGCGCTCTTCATGTGGTGTTTATCAGCTTGCGGATAAAGACGTTCATAGTGCACACATTACGAGGAAATGTCGGCTCCCTTTATTGACAATTACGTAGAAAATCATGGAAATTCCATTTCCTATAAGTCGGTGGCATGCTAGTCCATTCTATTTGCACACTTGCTTCTTGGAAAGTTGTTCTTATCGAACCCAAGAAGGAGGAGATGTTATTTCTTAACACCCAGTCAATATCGAGGAGTAACTATTAAAAAAGAATGGCAGAAAAAGTGAACAGCGATCACTACTATTCGCCTAAGTTGATTTGAGAAAAGCATGTTAAGTATGTACTGGGATGGTTACACTAGGATCTGAACTGTGCTCTGATGAATACGAGTCCGTCGTCTGAATCATCATGCTAACTAGCTCGATGTACACTCAGAACAGGCATTCAGTACTTCAGATCATTTCTTTCTTTCCATTTGGGTATCAATAAACTCAGTAAGCGTCCTTTCGCTGGAAACAGTGAATTTATGAAAACTACAGGAGATTGTTATCCGCGTCAGACATGCGTTCCGTCTCTTTTCTTAGGAAAAATGGATTACATTATCCCAAATTAGAAGACTTAACTACTTTTAATATCTCGTTTTTCTTCATCAGTTCGTTAATTCATTTAATTTTTGTTTTTTTCACTTGCAGTGCATTTGCTTCCATCCGGTGTGCCGAGCGCTGTTAGGCAAACGGGGTGCACTCAGCCCTTCTGAGGCAAACTGAGAAGCTCCTTGACCGAGAAGTAGCGACACCGGTCTCAGAAACTGACATACGGCCGGGAGAGCGGTGTGCTGACGACATGCCCCTCCATATCCCCATCCAGTGACGCCTGTCGGCTGAGGATGACACGGCGGCCGGTCAGTACCGTTGGGCCTTCATGGTCTGTTAGGGAGGAGTTTAATTTTGTTTTAGTGTATTTGCTTCCTGCCTCAGTTTTCTGATTCGGTTTATCGGACAGGATCTGCTCGGGCCACGAGCCACATTCACCTGGCAGTGATAATATCTATATTAATATCAAGAGGACTTCGCTGCCGATGAAGCATTTAAATCAACGTGAAGGCCACGCACTTCGTAACGTCGTAAGTTGTCTGCTGAAATCACTGTTACCTAACTGTTCTTTTGCTGCTTTCTTTCTAGATGGATACACTGCGCATTTTGATGACAGCAATGAAATGACTGGCAGTACTGGATATGATATTTTCTCCATTGAATGTTGTGCGGGAGTGTCTCAGCCTTCCATCAACGGTTCGTTATATACACACAAATCATCTTGTATAATCGTGAGCTCCCGTATTCAACGTATCATGATTCAGCAAGACGCAGTTTGGCTGAATGTGTTTACAACTTTCGGCGGTGTTGACGTGAGTCATTACGAAGTGACAGATTCGTACAGTCTTCTCTCTCTCTCTCTCTCTCTCTCTCTCTCTCTGTCTCTCTCTCTTCCTCTCTCCCCCCCCCCCCCCTTCACATCTGTCTCCTTATCTACATCTATACTCCGCATCCATCTTACGGTGGGTAGCGTAGGGTACGTCGTGTGCTTGTGTCAGTCCCCCCCCCACCCACCCACCCCCTTTTCTGTTTCTGTAGCGAGTAGTGTGCGTTACGAACTAGTGAGCTCGAATATCTCTCAGTTTACGTTCATATTTTTGCAAGAAATTGTGTAGAACAAGCTATTTTTGTTAACTCTTCTTCAAATTTACCGTTACAGAAACAGTACAGTAAAGCCCGTCTTACACGAAGTAAGGTTCGCTATAACTTTCCTAGATGGTGCACGTGACTGCTAACAGATGGGGTGACGGCTACCTCGTATACTGATCCTCTCACACGGTGTTTGATTCGGAGCGGAAGCTAGCTGGTTGGCTTGGCCCCATGAACGGCAAGGCGCCAGGCGAGCTGCAGTCTTTCTCAAACAATTGTAAAGAAACTGTTTGCACATCTGATAGCTTAATTTGTCAACCTCATGACGAACTGCCCATCATTTCGTTAATGGTCATATTTATTGTGATATTTCAGGATTAAGAAAATTATTACAAGAATTTCGAAAAGTTTGCAGTGGGTCATATTTATTTTGATGTTTCACTATTAAGTAAACTACTGCAAGAATTTCGGAAAGTTTGCAGTGAAAAATAGAGGTCGCTATGAATTTGCGTTTGGTGCATGTTAGGTCATATGTTGCTGGGCATGACGAAACAAGATTTTTGGCAAATGATAGTACGCAAAGAGGAGAGTATTTCGCCATATGATTAATATGCGCAACTTCTGTATCTAGCTCGATATTCAAACGACTACAGATTTTTCAGTGAAATAATGTATTATTTAAGCACAATCGATAGCTGGTGAAACAAGCATTGCTGTGGCTTTGGAGCAATATATTTGAAGAAATTACAGTTTACTTTTAAATCGAGAATGAGCATTTTCATAAACTATTGACTTATCTTTCCATCAACTGTTAGTTTAATAATACGCTGTTTCATGCTTCTGTCACAATTTCAACCGTGTCAGAATGTTAGTGAAATATTTATTCATATACTCTGCCGATTTTTGGCAAAAGAAACACATTTTAACATGGCAACAAGGCGACTTAACGTGTTACTCAAATGGTTCAAATGGCTTTAAGCACTATGGGACTTAACATCTGAGGTCATCAGTCCCCTACACTTAGAACTACTTAAACCTAACTAACCTAAGGACATCACACACATCCATGCCGAAGACAGGGTTCGAACCTGCGACCGTAGCACGCATTACTCAAAACTCGTCACTGATAATATTTCCCTGAAGAAGAATAAATGTAATGATACGTCTGAGGGATCTCCTCCATTTACATTACATTATCAAGGGCCCAGACTGAGGACCAATACTCAAGTATTGATCGAATGGAGGTTTCATAAGCTACCCCCTTAGTCGCTGAACTCTGAGTACAAGTACACTTCCTGAGAATTCTTTAGATGAAGCTCTATCTATCGTCTGCCTTTCCAACAAACAGTTTTACGAGGTCGTTCCACTTTAAATCATTCCTCAACGGATGTGACTATTTCCAGTAATTATTTGTCAATTTTATAATCAGCCAATTTCGGATTTTCCGGCAGTTAATGCGTATACTCCGTTCACCATAGGAATAAAAATGACGTAAACAAACACAAACGCAATCATTGGTCAGAAGCCGTAGCACACGTACACTGGTGTTGTTATGCTCTTTGAAGTAGATCCTATTTATGTATTAGCTGTATTATGACTAAGTTAGTTAAATGAAACTTTATGATATTCTAATGTATTAAGTCATCAACGTTTTTCTTAATCACGCTTTAGTTATGTATTTTTTATTTCAAAAATCGTGTATAATCACAGCCTCTGCGCTGTTTGTGCTCTGATTATCGCGCTGTTAATACGCAGTATGAAAATGGCTCTGGCTGCTTTCTGTTTTGTAGTGAAACACACGTTTGGAACACGGTAAAAAAGTTCCGGGAAAAGGGTTGTTCTTAATGTTTGCCATTAAATTTACCGAAATAATCGGCTTTGAAGTTTTCCTAGGGACTCTGTTACATACAGTTGCTATAGAATTAAACATTCGTTTATAGCGAAGTCGCTAGCATAGTAGCTTGAAATGTCAATTACATGGTACACTGGTTCAAGTCTCGCCTTAGTCAATTTTTTCTCGTTCAATTTGTAATACCTAAATCTCATAATTGTAAAATTCATCATCATTTTTTAGGAATAATGCACGTCTTCTTGTTTTTAATTACATATTGCACGTGAAATTCCTGTTTTCATTTCAAATATAAATTCCCAACTATCGATATTTTATGAAAGACTGTTAATAAAGATTGCTTAAATTAAGGAAACATAACAATATAATTATTTAAGGCAAAAATGAAGTATCGTTGAAACATTAGAAACAATCATTTTCACAGTATCGAGCACACCGTAGAAATCCTGCATTTTTACATTTGCCACTGTACCATTACAATATGAACCCAACAGAATTGATCTGGAGCCGGGTTAAGAGATTTGGCCCGAGAGACTGTTAAGCTGCCAGACGTACTGGAACTAAACGCACGCAGCTGCCAGACGTACTGGAACCAAACTAAGCGCACGCAGCTTTTTTACATGTCACTGTCGAACGTTGGCGGGATACAGAATGACACGTCATAAAATAAGAGCAGAGAATGCGGCGGCTGGGTGGCTTCGTGAATTCTGTTGTTGATCGACTCGTTATCAACGTAGCAGATGGCAGTTGCAGTACTGAAAAATATTAAACGGTTTCGGATAAGGAAAGAGGAAAGAGATTATCAGACCACGGACTGTATTTAATACCTTCACTGGCTTCCGTATTCAACAGTACGGTGAAATTCTTGTAGTATGCTTTTGCATCACACGTAGCTCGCTGAGAAAAATTACCCTGTGTGTAAGTTAGGAATTTTCATAATTCTTGTTTGTAACTGGAATACGACTTCAGGGAGAACGTGAGCATTTTATTCTTTCCGTCTGGACACCAAAGAAGCGCTCGATAGTGCTGGAGTTTTGCCGAATATTATTTCAGTCTCTTTCAAAATTAAATGACATTCGTAGCTATATTGTTTCTTTGCCCATCTCTTTTTACGTCTGAACTGCAATTGCTTACATCATTACAGGCTAGTTGGACCGCTGGTTGGCCTGTGCTGTCCAAGTTTAATGCGCCGGTGAAGCTGTTGTCCCGCACATTATCGCTCAGCCTATGCGCTTATAGCGCTTCATAAAACGTATCCTTATGATCGTACTTGACTGTATTGGTCACAACTTAGCTTCCGCTCAACGTGAAGCGAAGTCCAATGAGATTCAAGCAAACGCGGAAGAATACATGGCGTAATGTTTACATCAGATTTATTCTTACCGGGTGATCAAATAGTCAGTATAAATTTGAAAACTGAATAAATCACCGAATAATGTAGATAGAGAGGTACAAATTGACACACATGCTTGGAAAGACATAGGGTTTTATTAGAACAAAAAAAAATACAAACGTTCAAAAAATGTCCGACAGATGGTGTTTCATCTGATCAGAATAGGAATAATTAGCATAACAAAGAAAGACAAAGCAAAGATGATGTTCTTTACAGGAAATGCTCAACATGTCCACCATCATTCCTCAACAATAGCTGTAGTCGAGGAATAATGTTGTCAATAGCACTGTAAAGCATGTCCGGAGTTATGGCGAGGCACTGGCGTCGGATGTTGTCTTTCAGCATCCCTAGAGATATCGGTCGGTCACGATACACTCGCGACTTCAGGTAACCCCAAAGCCAATAGTCGCACGGACTGAGGTCTGGGGACCTGGGAGGCCAACCAAGCATGACGAAAGTGGCGGCTGAGCACACGATCATCACGAAACGACGCGTGCAAGAGATCTTTCACGCGTCTAGCAATATTTTGTTTTTTTGTGGTTCTAATAAAACCCCATGTCATTCCAAGGATGTGTGTCAATTTTTACCTCTCTAGCTACATTATTCCGTGGTTTATTAAGTTTTCAAATTTATACTGACTTTTTGATCACCCGGTATGATGAACAGAGTATAGTCCCTGCGGCACTTTTTCAGCATTACGACTTTCCTACAAACAGAGTGATTCCCCCGAAGCGACGTAAATGACGCTGAAACAAGTAATTTAATGTAAAACACATGGCGCTGTAAATGTCGGGAAATACCCGAGAAGTGGATGACAAATGTTGAACATGTGACGTCACCAGATGTCATACCTCGCCACACGCACAGTGATTCGGCTTCTCGATCCCACCCTTACCGTTGGGAGCAGAGCTGCACATCGCTGCGCTAGGCTACTCTTTTTTTCGAACACCCTTTGTAAATGAGATCTGTTGTAAATGTAGCAGTTACAAAATTATTGGCCTTGCTGTCTATCACAAGGAAAAAGAAAAGAAAAAAATAGCGTGCCAACACGGAAGACTCGAGCCCTGAGCCCCACGCGCTAAAGTCGCGTACTTGCGAGTAGGCCCCGAGCCACATCAGATGCTTGACTTGGGTTGGGATGTTGAGGTGCGACAGACCGATAAGCTCAATGGCTGTACGTGCGGCGAGGTACGGCACTTTTAGGGTATTTCTCGATATTTGCGGCCCCGTGTGTCTTACATTAAATTACTTGTCTCATCTATGTTACTCCGGGGTTTTTTAAACGTTAATAAGAATCATCCCGCCAAAAGCCTCAAGTAGCTTTCCATGTCATCCTCTCGGTCATTCATATACAGGATGTTTGCTTTGCTACAAACGACTAGGGGTGATAGATTGTCATGGGGAACAAGTTTTGTTAAACACAAAATGTTTGCTGGATCTTCCCGGCGACGCTAGGAGTCCTTTAATATTCGCCGACCCTGGGGCGACGAGATTTCACCAAACTAGCAAGGTCTACTAACCAGATGTGCAGTGTACAACCTCGGCAGTAACCTGATAAAGTGATTTTCAACAAGAAAACCATGAGTTTCTCTAAGCGGAGAAAGATATTTCACAAGCGAATCAGGAAGTTTAATTTTCCCGGCCTACCACCTTTCAAGTGCAGCAGATGACTGAATGACAGGCAACACGCAATGCATATGAACGCCACACAGTGCCTACGCACTGTCGCCTCAGCCTCAGAACCACGAAATATCTTAACCAATGCCTGGTGTTGCAGGGAAGAGTCAGTGAACATTTTGTCTCTACCAAAAGTTGTTCCCCATGATGTGATCTATCAGTAGACGTTTAATGCGAAGGCTCTGAACCACTCTGTATACTGCGAACAGCTCCTTGGGATAAGATCGTAGCCAATTTTGCTATCGAAAATTTCTTTTCGTTAAGAACGACGTGCTGTGTTCTATTTGTTAGAAACTTTTCATTGCAGTGACAGAGCTGGTCTGTCATTCCATGCGCTCGTATTTTGTTCGGGCTGAAGAAAGGGATATCTCGAAAAATTATACAATAGATTGACGGCATTGATAAAGGCCAATAGTTACGCTTGCACCTGCTCGATAACTCTTGTTGAAAACGGGAGTGGCGTGAGCATTTTTCCAATCATTTGGAACGCTTCTTTCCTTCAGAAACCTATGGTACATTACTGCCAGAAGAGGAGCAAGTTTTTTCCATGTATTCTTTGCAGAATTGTATAGGTGCGTTTCAGAATCAGCCATCTTTCCTCTGTTGTCCCACTTTAGTTGATATACTATCTCACCTTCACTTATCTCTATGTATATCATTTTGGTGTTCGTACGACGATGAAAAGAGGACCCGACATTCAGTATTCTTCAGTGAACACTTTCGTAAAACGGCATTCAGTATTTCGGCTTCCTCTCTGTCATCCACCGTAACTGTACTAGCATGGTTTTCATCCGTTTACTGAGATCAAAACTTCTTAAGCTTCTTTTTGTCAGATCTGTACATAAAATTTTATCTTTAAAGTAACATGCCTGTGAATATTCTTCAAAAACTCGATTCTTTTTTGATCATAAATCGATTTTAGACTTTTTTGATTAAGATGATAGTTAAAAGAACTGAGCAAAACATCAGGAAGTTGTTTGAATCAACTTAAAAATCTCTCGGTGTCCACACACATGTTCCCGCTACTTTCAAACGCCATTATTTTCATTAGACTCCTGTTCGAGAAATACATACTATATAACAGGTTTTCAGGTTGACAGCCCTGTTAGAAGATACGTTTTACTCAGCTCTTGTGTTTCCCTTGTATAACTTTGGATATCGAGCGTTTTTTTCCTTACAAAACTTTGCTGTCGTTTGAGTTGCAGCTATTTTGTCGTTCTCGAAAGTTATTGTGTCAGTTGTTTGTTTTACTGTGCGGCAGTTAGCAGCTGTGAAGTTCTGGAGTTGCTAGAAATATATTTTGGGTTTCATATAAGACAGTTACTGTTAGCAATTGATTCCACGAGAGTTCTATTAGGAACAACAGAGGTGAGTCATAGATAAAATATAACTTTGTATTGAATTTCCGTAGTACGGAGAGCTGCATCAAACCAATCTCTGGACGGAAGACCACAACAACATCAACATTGAATTTCTGGACAATTAAATTTTCTGACGTTTATTTGATGCACAAAAAATCTATTTGAAATAGCGGTTTGAAATTTTTACAGATGTTCCAGGGTACTATTTGGAAGAAAGTAGACTACAGACTCTAACCTACTAGTCACAGGGAGGAAAATACATACTGACTAATTATAAAAAAGTAATCTTAATTTTGATTATCGGATGTAAACATTTCTAGAATAAAAACTTGTCCCTGAAGTGAAATGATTGTAGTCTGCTTTTTAGATAGACATGTTGTTCATGTGTACTTGAAGTTTCACGTACATAAGTAAGATAGTCTGTGCATAGATTTCAAATATGGACCGACATATAAAAAAGTAATTTATTGATCTCGACAAAAAGTTGCAGTAAAGTCAACGTGAGAACTAATGTGATTAATTCTGTATCAAAATGTTCAGCAAGAAACACTCCTATAGTCTTGCAATTTTCTTTCTACTAAGAGTTAACGTTTTTTACTTAGAGCAGTGTAAACTGTATGGGTCAAAAATGGTCCAAATGGCTCTGAGCACTATGGGACTTAACATCGGAGGTCATCAATCCCCTAGAACTTAGAACTACTTAAACCTAACTAACCTAAGGACATCACACACATCCATGCCCGAGGCAGGATTCAAACCTGCGACCGTAGCAGTCGCGCTGTTCCGGATTGAAGCGCCTAGAACCGCTCAGCCACCCCGGCCGGCAAACTTCATGGAAATTCTTGGTATTTTAAAAGACGTTCACAGACAAGTTACCTGAAACGATTAAGTATACGTAGAATAGGTACTGATAAGACAATTCACTCAAATCCCTTAGTAAAACTACAAAAATGTACACAACTAGAGTTGTTTCAGTGTCAGTCAACATTTTTGACTGAGCGCATTATGGATTGAGACTATAGTCATCGTATGGTCTGCTTAGCCACAATAAGATCTTCTGTCAGTAGTTTGGATTCTGTACTGCTTCTTGTGAAAGTCGAATAGTAAGAGAGAGATAAATGCAGTTTGTGAGCGTACAAGCTGTGGCGGGAGATTAGTGCGGTAGTTTCCCGCAGCAGAGCACGTGGCTGGCGGTTGCTACGGGGCCCTGGCGAGCGGCTAGCGTTTACGCAGCCTTTGAACAACCCGAGGGGACGTTTGGCAGGGGCGCATATGGCCGTGTCTGTACGCTTGGAGAAATTTATTTGGCAGAGAAAAGTTGATAAAAACAAAACTAAGAGTGACACGAAGGTGCGAGTTGGCACTCATGGACAGAAAAATATGTAAAGCTAAATTGTCTAGACGCGACATAAAAATATATAATAGTTTAAAAGTTATTGTTGTCTTAAAAATTGTAAATTTATGAAAGTTCAAAAGCTAGTATCTCAGCAATGCTTTGGCCGCTTAATATGAACAAAGTGTGTCTGGATGCGGCTAGTAGAACTGCATCGAGCAATCATAGCCGATTTAGTGTAGTGTGTACCATTTTCGAATGAGAGGTCGGAATATGGGATTCGACTGACAGAAACTGTGTTTTTGGTAATAAATAAATTTAAAGAAACGAAACTAGCGGCAGCATTCTAAATGTTTAAAGAGTTAGATGAAAATTAAGTATGTATTTTTATTTGTTTATTTATGTTTAGTATCAGAAATCTGGTAAAGGCAAAATCACGCCACAGGAACATTATTTGTGAAAAAACGGTGGCAAATACAAAAAATTGGACTTTAAATAGTTATTGCCCGGAAAATTTCCATATTTTTCAATATATCATATATGTTTTTGTGCTTAGTTTTAGAATGTTCGTGATTTTTGTCGAACTTTGTTTTTGAGTTAGGCAGTCGTTTCGAGGGTGGAGAGGGTGTCCATCTTTGAGGACAGTTGGTTCTGAGTGTCGCTAAGAGCCGGACATGCGTCCATCTGGGGGTAGTAGTGGGCTGGTTACCACGTTCGAAAGCTATCGAGTGGAGCGCAATATAGTGGTTTAGGACAGCAGACAAGAGTGTATTTTGCGAATTGTGATCAGACATCGAGTGCCGTGATCGCGACATATGAATTTCATAGTGAAGTGTTGTAGTATCAGTTGTTAGGTAAAAGCCCATCAGATTGCATTTTAAGTGTTTACTCAATATACTGAAGACTATTCGTGGAAAAATAGAAAAAAACTACTTGTTCAAATTTTCGAATTATAAGTCAACGTGAATGATTCAATATTTTTTAGATTTCACCGCAATACCTGCCTGCATTGTTTTTTTATATTTTATTTCAGCTTTAAAAATTGAGTTTACGACAGGTGTGAGCTAGCACCCTATGACGAAAAACGTAGCCAAACATTGAGACCAGCCACATCTCTGGGACGCTCAATTAAGCTGAGTGTAACAAATGTATATATTTTCGTGTCATAGCACATGGGGGCTCGAGCCAAACTATTGAAACTGCAATGTGTTGTGCCCAGCACGGTTGTAAGTTTTGTGTTCAATTTTCTGTAGATAGTATGTTTGTCATGAACTTTGTGAAGGAGAAAATTCGTTAAGAACCCAAATACAGTTGGAATAGGCAGCAATTGAAGAGACGGGAGGTCTTGATTTATGTCGTTTCCGTAAGAGATTTTGGTGTTCCAACGTCTCTAATTGAGCTTGAAGCGACCAGAAACTGCCGAATCCAGCCACCTCTGGAGGAAAGACAGAAGATTAGCATTTAACTTTCTGTCGACGGGGAGCCATTTTAGACAGAACAAAAGCTCGGATTGGTGCAGTTAGTTGGGCGTGCCACTGAGATTTGGGGAAATCAGGGAAAATGTAAATCTAGACGGCTGGACAGGGTTTTCAATTGCTCTTTCTCATCCCGCCTCCCCTCCCCCCACCTCCATCCCCCTCACTGATGGGCAAAACAGTTTAAGGAAACAATCCGTTTACACTGTCGAAATTCAATGGCATATATCATCTTTTTTTTTCTTTTTTTCCTGCCTTTTATCCCGTATCTTCACCGGGAGACTTATTAATTATTGGATTTGGCAGCGTTAATGGTTGAGGTTGGTCAGATGTCCAACCCCCCCGTCACCACTCCGAGACGCAATTTTTGTACCCCATCTGTCTGCGTCTATTGTTAACCCCTGTGAAAGTATGCGAACGTTTCCTAAATGCTTGTGAACAGTGTGTCTGGGGCGGGAAGTGGGTACTAGCCCAGAATTCACATATTCGGATGTGGGAAAACACCTGAAAATCACATCCAGGATGGTCGGCACACCGACCCTCGCCGTTAATCCACCGGACGGATCTGATCTGGTCTGGACCGCCTCCCCGAATCCCGCAGCGGCGTGCTAATGCGCGCGGCTCTCCTGGCTGGTAATTCAAGAACACGCCTACACTGAGTCGACAAAAGTCATGGGATAGTGATATGCACATGCACAGATTGTTTTAGTATCCCGTACACAACGTATAAAAAGGCAGTCCATTAGTGAAGGTGTCATTTATACTCAGGTGATTCATATGAATAGATTTCCGACGTGGTTATGGTCGTACGACCGGAATTAACAGACTTTGAACGCGGGATGAAAGTTGGAGCGAGACGCTTGGGACATTCCATTTCAGAAATCGTTAGGGCACTTAATATTTCGAGATCCACGATGCAAGAGTGTGCCGAGAATGCCAAATTTCAGACATCACCTCTCACCACGGACAACGCAGTAGCCGACAGCTATCACTTGACGACGAGAGCAGCGGCGTTTGCGTAGAATTGTTAGTGCCAACAGACGAACAACACTGCGTGAAATAACCGCGGAAATCAATGTGGGACGTACGACGAACGTGTCCATTAGGACAGTGCTGCAAGATTTGGCGTTAATGGGCTCTAGCAGTACATGACCGACGCGAGTGCCTTTGCTAACACCACAACATTGCCTGCAACGTCTCTCCTGGGCTTGTTCAAATGGTTCAAATAGCTCTGAGCACTATGGGACTTAACATCTGAGGTCATCAGTCCCCTAGATATAGAACTACTTAAACCTACCTAACCTAAGGACATCACACATATTCATGCCCGAGGCAGGATTAGAACCTGCGACCGTAGCAGCCGCGCGGTTCCGGACTGAAGCGCCTAGAATTGCTCGGCCACATCGGCCGGCCCTGGGCTTGTGACCATATCTATTTGACCCTAGACGAATGGATAACCGTGGCCTTGTCAGATGAGCCCCGATTTTAGTTGGTAAGAGCTGTTGGTAGGGTTCAAGTGTGGCGCAGACTCCAAGAAGTCATGGACCTAGGTTGTCAACAAAGCGCTGTGCAGGCTGGTGATGGCTCCATAATGGTATGGACTGTGTTTACATAGAATGGACTGGTTCTTCTGGTCCAACTGAAGCGATCATTGACTGAAAATGTTTATTTTCCAGCCGTTCAAGGACTTCATGTTCCTAAATAACGATGCAATTCCTGTGGATGACAATGCGCCATCTCACATGGCCACAACTCTTCGTGAATGCTTTGAAGAATATTCTGGGCATTTCGAACAAATGATTTGGCCACCCATCGAACATTTATGGGACATAATCGACATTTCAGTTCGTGCAAAAAATTCTGCACAGGCAACAATTTCGCAGTTATGGACGGCTATAGAGGTAGCATCGCTCAGTATTTCTGCAGAAGGCTTCAGACGTCTTGTTGGGTCCATGTCACATCAAGTTGCTGCGCTACGTCGGGCAAAAGAGGATCCGACACGATATTAGTAGGTGACTTTTGTCACCTCAGTGTATTTTATGAAGTATGTGAAGTGTTCGGGGACGAATGTACAGTCGAGGTGGCGCTGTGTGTGGTCCTTGCTGCTTGCTGTGCGGGTTCGACCTTACGCAACACAAGTATTTGCGTTATAAATGGAAATCGGCGCGGATTGTTTGTCTTTTAAGAGAGCTGCCGCCTCCGCTGGTTACGCAGTTTGTTGTCATGCAGGGCTCGGCTCTGCTATCCGTAAGGCCATGTAGAGATCCCTTCGCATTCCGAGCACCGCGAGCGTTCAGTATGGGTGGCCGAGACTGGCCGATCAGAATGCCCGGCCGCTAGCGCGTGACGCCTGCGAGTCTTCAGCCATCACTGACCGAGACGCGCTGCGCCTCCCGAGCGGCCGCTCATGATTCACCTGCGTCGGCCACCTCTGGTGAACACGTCCATCTCGTTCCGACACAGTAGTTTTGGTCGCAAGCACTTTATGTTCGGATGTTGAAGGCATACGGTGAAAGTTTACAATGCCAACGTCATGTAAGTCAATTTGGATAAAGATGCCGGAAAGAATCAGCCATCACTCCAATGAGGCATACGCTGCAGCGTTCATGTAAAATGACCTAGGGAAGCCTAAATATGGATAGTCAGAAGTGAATTTGAAACCCGTATGTCCCAAATATGGAAACTACGTCCCCTCATGTAGAGATCTATGACAGCCTAGTGTGTACCGTAATCCATGCAAATGAGGCGAAGTCTATTTTGTTTGCGGAAATGCTAAAGGTGTGTCTTTCTAGGATGCAAAAGAAATTGTTCTTATAGATTACCTTGTGTGATATCTCCATTATAACAACATGTTTTCTTGGCAGGACGTTACTGATATCCGGCAGTTCTCCAGTGTTTTTATGGAACGTGTTTTCCTTACTTGATGACATTCATTGCACAGGGTATCCCTAGAAATGTTGCGACAAACTTCGAAGAGTTGTACAGGATGTCTTGAGGAACAAGTCGAAAATAAGAACTTGTGTCTGGAAAGGTCATCCAACGACGCTACACAGCGTCGAACTTATAGGCGCCGGCGCCTGGCACTAGGCTACCCGTTCAGCAGCAAACGTGATTTTGTACGCTGACAGACCACAGGCGGAACGCCTCGCAACATTATTTGTTATTCAGTAATCACAACTGATTGCCACGATCGCCAGTGGAGAAGATAGAGTTTGCTGCTGCGTGGGAAGGTTTGCGTCCACAGTTTATTTTTGTCTTGGAACCTGACTACGCAGCAGCTAGCTGTATTTTCTCCACTGGCGATCGTGACGTTCAGCCGGGATTACTGAATAACAAACAATATCACGAGACCTTCTGCCCATGGATTCTGTCAGGCTAGTCAATTTCAGGAATGTTATTGTCCACAAATCATTGCCTCATAGATGCTGCTTTACGACAATGTGCATTGTCATCATTGTCTCCAAACTGTTACTCTGATGTACATAGTACACAATGCTGTTAAATGTATTCGTATACAGCTTATATAGCGTACTTAGCGTTTTCTTCGACATAGTAAGGAGTCATACCCTAAATACGAAAAAAAGCCCTTACCGGAACACTCCTCCTCCATACTTCACTACTGGCAATAAACAAGATTGCAGGTAAGGTTCTCCATACACTCACCAAACCCAAAACCCCCCATCGGGATTACCGCAGGTAAAGCGTGATCCATCACTTAAAATTACTCGTTTCCAGTCATCCATTGTTCAGTGGCGTCGCCCATTACACCACCTCCATGTCGCTTAGTACAGACTACAGAAATACGGAATGTGGGTAAATGAGTAGCTGCTCGACCATTGTACACTTTTTAATTCCACTTCACAATGTAAACAGAAAAAAACAAGAAACTAAACTTCTTGCATCTTACAGTAACAAGAAACAACCACCAACATGAATTCTCCATCTACAGAAAACCCACACCTACAAGCGCTGTTGTCCATAGATCATCCAACCACCCGACAGTGCATAAATATGCCAATTTCACACACATGCTCCACAGGATAAACATAAAACCTCTTAAACCAGAAAACTATACACAGGAACTAGACATAATCAAACAAATTGCTTTTGAAAACGACTACAAAACAGACATCATAAACAGACTCAACAATAAGGAAAAAATGAAACATAAAAATAGCGGCCATCCACTTAAGAGCACAACCAAAGGACCTGAAAACTCAGACGTAGAAAACACAGGCAACACAGCAGACCACACCACATCAGAAAAAAAGACAGATGGTACACATTAACATACAATAACAAAGTATCACATAGAATTGGAAACATTTTCAAAAAGCAGGGGATCCCAAGAACATTGAGAACAAACAACACAGTTAAAAAAAAGTCTAAGACCAGACAAAAAAAACCTCAGACAAATTCAGCAACGCCAGAATATATCAACTCACGTGTTACTCCTGTGAGGCCCAATACGTAGGACAAACAAGCAGGAATTTCTGAACGAGATACACAGATCACGTGAGAGCTCTAAAGAGTGACAGTACACATTCAGCTTTCGCAGAACACTTAACGAATAAAAACCATAACCCCGCTCATATCGAAAGCGATCTACAGATTCTAAAACACAGCAACAGTCTATATCGACTACTAACAGTCGAAGAGAATTACTACATACAAAAGGCTATAGTGGAAGGGAGAAATGTAATAAACTAAAACACAACGCATTGTAACACCACACTCTTTACCGCTCTGAGAGAACTGACCCAGGACACAGAACAGAAAGCACAGACAAACAAAAGAACCACATCCCCATCACACACAGAGACATAAATAAGGAACAGGAGTCGCCAGAATTCCCGCTACAGTTTCCATAGCCTTCTCGCAACATCCAATACATCTCTCGCGACATGGCGAACAGCAAGATGGCGTAATGTTCTGGATCATAAACAAAGTGCGAAAGTTTTATTTTTCTGTGTATAGAATCAGCTGCATGCCGTCCAACGAATGTGAGTACACGACAAACTAAATAACAGCCCAGTACACACCAAAACTATATCCACAACTCGACCACAATTCCAAGTGTATAACGCTGACATACGCAAGTTGTCCTTTTAGTATTTCTTTACTGACAGCCGCTCACACAGTTGCAGATGACATTTTGTACGCCGAGGAAAACGGCAACAGAAAAAGCATGGAAAATATGCAGCAAACAGCGACAATAGTTCTGAAAAACATACCATACATACAATAAATAACGTTGTATGAAATTATACAGAAAACTATATTTCAAAAAACGGACTGTAAAAATTTAATAATGCTATTTTCTGCAAGTTTTAGATTTAAAGAACCCACTGCTGATGGCGATATTTGTCGCTGAAGCTAGTTTGAGGAATAAAAAAAAATGTGTTTTGCCTCAAGGCGGATTCACAATTCCCATATTGTTGTTTTACTTGTCATAGGCGAAATGTTAACGACAGAGAAATGTACGGCTACTCGCTTGGGACGCGATGTCGAATAAATGCTATTCCCACTAAAGAATTTACGTTATTCGTGTGATAGCCTCCCGCACCAACATTTGTCTTTTTTTATCTTTGTATTGACATATTTAGATCATGTAACAACTTCATATCGCCTTCTTTCTTTGTCGTTTGTATTTCTTTGTCAGTACTCTTCCATTCTCTCCCCATGCTGTCTTTTAAACCCCCGACGCAAACAGAGGGGTGCTATAAATTTAACGAGTGTATCTCTCTGTCTGTGGCATCGTAACTGCCAAACGAAATGTCTGCTTTTAATTTCTTTTATTTGGAAGCTGGTTTAATCGGGATGATTCCTAGCTATGTTCCATGAAAATCTGTCCATCCGTTTAAATTTAATCGGATAAATTAAGTAAAAACGTTATCCGCCACCGCAATCTCTTGATATACGCTAAATAATGCATAATGGCTACATCAAATTACGTAGTACTTGATTGTAGAGCTCAAAAAGATCTAAATATGGTGCGTGAGAACATATTGTAAAACGGCTATTTTTTGATGATGTTATTAAATGTATTAATATTTGTAAAGGAAAATGACATATTTGAAGATTTGTGATAAGAGAAACAGTTTTTAAGATGGCTATTTTTTGATGAGGTTATTGGATGTGTTAATATTTGTAAAGGAAAGTGATATATTTTAAGAATCGTTGTCAGGGACCAGGCTCCCACAACCGCACGAGTGGTCGACTGTGAAGAGCGGACAAATTGAATAGCTGGGCGGCGGCCATTAGAGTGGTAAACTGACGCGCGGAGTTCGAATGTTTATACATCGCTTTTGGTTATAAAATGCCTTCCCTTGAGTTAGGTCGCAAACATAATGCCTCATTTAATTACGTTACTACAATATACTTTTTAATTTGTGAACAAACAGCAACTAGTCACTGTTTATGAATTTATCTTACGTACTACATGGAATCTGCCGTAGCTAAAAGTTATGTACTGGACCACTAGCATTTTTCGTAGTTCATTTTCAATAGATGTACGCAAAATGCATCAAAATACTCGAAGATTTGCCCACTATATTAATAGATATTTTCTGACTCTACCTTGCTTTAGATTTTATGACGAGAAGTGCGTTATATATGGCATAGTGCTTTGGCAACTTACGACCAAATTATCAAGTTTCAACCTAACCTAGACCATGAAAACACTACCGATCAGCCAACTTTCTTCAAAATGATCAGAACATATAAAATGGTATTCTGTCGGTCGGAAATCTTGCCTCGTGACAGCGTGTAACCATTTTTGTAACAGCTGTGGTTTTGAGAAAGGAAACCTGCAAATAGATGCACAGAGATTATGCTAATACCGTGTTACAAAAACATTTATTAAGCAAGTGAACTGACATACAAAACAACTTAAATATTCACATACCTGTGAAATGTAATATTCGTTCCTTTCTCGAATGTATTTGTACAATTAATCGCTGCACAACTCTTCACCATTGTACTTCTTTTGACTGGAATGTACAGACAGTAGAATTACGAGTAACAAATACTGTATGTACGCCCCAACAAATATACAACGTTGAATCAGGGTATTCATAAACAACAATACTACACAACACATCAGACTACAACCACTATAATGGCGCCCAGCTGAAGGTTCAAATTATCCCGCGACTACAGCGCCATCAGTGAGTCTAGTTATTTTTACAATGTCTTTGTCAGGGACACTAGTTGTTAGGCAACAGTATCTGTGTCTGCGATGATAGCACTGTTTAGTCGTAGAATCTTTGACAGTCAGTGTGGTGGATAGCTGCGACGTGCAGCAGGCAGGGGTTCGCTGAGTGTACAGTGTAATGTACAGACGCACTTTTGGGAACTAGGTGAGGAGGAATGATGAGTCAAAACAATGGTTGGATAACATACGGACATAAAAAAGGTTTTGAAATGAAGAACAAAGTATTATTTGATGAGGTAAAAAGTTTATTTTTGTGGACTTATATTATTGATAGTTACGTATTCTGTTGATTGAGCCTCTTAGTTAATCTACTGTATCATTGACGTTATTACATTAAATGAATTTTTAAATTAGAGTCTATAATTCTTTTCTTTGATAAGTTCCTTCCTAACTGAAATTTCAGTACTTAAAAGTTCAATCATGTGTTTCGTTGGTGTTCAGTGTCAAGATTATGAACCCAGTTTCCCAGGACCAACTGTAGTTAGTATTTCTTTAGCTGTTGCGGAGTCCTGCTGTGTTGAGCTTGTAGCAGTATTTTTTAGCTTTTGCGGAGTCCTGCTGTGTTGCTGTTTCTGCTAATACTTCATATTGCAGGCAGGTGAGATTCAGAATAAATGATTGTTTCGTTTCCTTTGTGTAACGTAGGTTCTGTCAGTTTCTTTATTTTACTAGGGCCGTACGTCAGTGCAAAAGTTTTTCTTTGTTTTAGCTTACATTCTTATACAGGCAGACATCACAGTTTTTGTTATATAGTTACGTTTTTTTTTCAAACAGTTCGCACGGACCAAGTCTACTGAGCGTGAAATTATTGGTTTGCCTATTTATTTGCTTGTGAATGAGATCGGTTTCCACACACGAACAGGATTCTTTTCTATTTAATGTAAGTGATGTGGCTTTGAGCTCAGTAGCACTTTTAAGATGTCAGCTCACATTCACAGGTTTGTGCTTACGATAACACAACACAAGTAAAGGCTACTCACTTAAACTATATTTATCTTTTACGGTTGGCCAATAATGATGATTTTTGTGTTTTGAAGTCAGCAGTTTCAGCGCCTTCAAAGGAGAAAAAGTGTGATTGTGACTCAGCGTATATTCTCGCAGAAATTTTTGTAGTTCTTTTTGAGGTGTACAACTCAGTTCTAAATCAAATGGTTTTTCCATAATAGTTTAGGCAGCCTACTGCAAGAGAGCACAGTGGCAGCCGACTTTCTTCCGACTTGATTTATAATTGTCGCCATTGCTTACTGCTTATGTTACTTAAATTAGCTAGATATATACTAAAACATAGGCAATGATTATATGTGTGAATTACAAAAAGAAGTACTTAAATCACTTAAGTGACAATGGTAAAATACGATGATAGTGTTTAACGCATTTTAATTACTAATAGCAGTTCAAAACTGCACGTGCGATATTGCATTGCTAGAATCTTGCAAATGTAATAATATTTATAAAATAATCTACTGCTAGAATACGCAGATTTTGAGGCGGCCTGATCTCGCGTTGCAATTTCGCGTTTTCTCCAGGAAGGTATTTTGTTTCAGTAAGCGCACTGCGTGTCGATCGTAATCGTACCGTGTCTACTAGTAAAATATAAAGTTTAAAAAACATGAAATAAAACTTAAATTAAAAATTTAAAAAACTCTGAAAAGTAAAAAAAATGTATTGGCCCTTTCGAGTTTTATATAGTAGTAATATTTTGATCCAAGCGTGGTAAATAAAATAAAAACAGAATACATGTAAAAATGATAAAGTGTGAAATTCAAACACAAGGAAGATACTTAAGCAACATAAGTAAATATCAAAACAACAGCGTCAAATCGTTGAGTATAACTCTTAATTAATTTACTCCGAAACATTCGCAATAGAGACACAGCAGTCAACGACGCCTGCCCTTACGCAACTGCACGTTCGGTTCGCCGCATTTGGACATGCTCCGCACGCCGCACACCACGAGATTCACGCTCACTGCTTAGTGAAGAATGAGTTAGTAGGTAGCAAGAGGAGAACCGCACCGGAAATGACCGCGGAGAAGCCCTCGGACGTTGGCGCGCCAGGTACATATAGTCTGCGGCCGGGAGCTCGGCTGCTGCTCACCACCGGCAATGGAGGGTGAAGCTTTGACAATGCCAGCCACTCGTGCTGGCGAAATGTCAGTAAAATCATTAGATGAACGTCGACCGAAGAACCCGAGACAGAAGCCAATAGGCAGTTTGTCAGTTAGTAGGCTATCATCAAACCACTGCAGGACGTAAGTCTCGTGAGACAGATTAATGCATGAAGCTAAATTCGTACGTAATTATGTAAAAATATGATATAAAATAACAAGTTTCTTGTGCTGACTATTTTCGATATAAAATAAATAGGTACTCTACTCTTTAACAATGCTAGGCTAATTAAAGACGGATTGGTTTTCATATTTTATATAATAACTAATGTAACTTCACTAGCTATTTTGAGGCTTGGATGCGGGAAGGGCAGGCCTGGAAGAGATGACGCCAAACAGAAGAGATTATACCCAGCAATAATGGAAGTATGCTGTTCTAGAAAAGATAGCTTCCGTTAATTTCTTATTTTTTTGTTTACTTAATTTTTTTTTCTTTTTAGAAGTTTTTTGGTCGGTTCTTTCTAAATTTTTAATGTAACTTTTTTTCCTTTCTTCTGTCCATATTGTTTCCAATTTATCATTTCTTATACCATGAAACTCGCCTAAATTGACTATTATATTCTTAAACAGATTTCGTTTAGTCATTTCCGATTCTTTTATGTTTCTTTCTATTTCTTTTCTTACTTCTGTAATTCATGTAACGCCCGCATCTCGTGGTCGTGCGGTAGCGTTCTCGCTTCCCACGCCCAGGTTCCCGGGTTCGATTCCCGGCGGGGTCAGGGATTTTCTCTGCCTCGTGATGGCTGGGTGTTGTGTGCTGTCCTCAGGTTAGTTAGGTTTAAGTAGTTCTAAGTTCTAGGGGACTGATGACCATAGCTGTTAAGTCCCATAGTGCTCAGAGCCATTTGAGCCATTTAATTCATATAACAGTCGATTTTTTCCCCAGAACTGAAGGAATATTTGTTGCGTTAGCCTGTTATCATTCATTCGGTGTCAAAAGAAGATTAATCTTCGTTTTGTCATTACTTCAGATATTTTCTCTACATTTTCGTAGATCTCCTCGTTACTCGTCATTTTACAACCATCTGTAGTTTGTATTGCACATATTAGTTACTTAACTGAGTAATGCTGCTGACAACTAACTTTTGTCTTCAGGCTACCACACAGCTGCGACTTGCACAGGTGTCATAAGGGCCAAGACTTGGCGATCGTCACGATAAGTCAGCACACTTGAAGCAATCGAGAGCTTTTCTACTTGACGATAATATTGCTATCTCCTGATGATAACCACATACATTAGACGCTGTTGCGGAAAGGTAGAATCGAAAACCTTCAACTTAATCATATGATCTGCCTTGATGTGGCACAAGGAACATTTATTTACGCAAAATTGTCGTTTTCTGCTTCATTAGTACCTCGCTGATTGAGTTGCAGTTCAGAGGTAGGGGCTATCAACGTTGAATACGATGGCTGACAAAGAAACGTGAAGCACCCAGAAGAGGAGGAGGAAGCGAAATGAACTTCACTGGTTGAGAGAGTTATTTTTTGTTGAGTCATCAGTATTCTGACTTATTTGATGTGGCCCGCCACTAATTCCTCTCCTGTACCAACCTTTTCATCCCAGAGTGGCACTTGCAACCTACGTTCTCAGTTACTTGCTGGATGTACTCCACTCTCTGTCTTTCTCTAGAGTTTTTGTCCTCTACAGCTCTCTCTAGTACCATGGAAGTCATTCCCTCATGTCTTAACAGATGTCCTATCGTCCTGTCCCTTCTCCTTGTCAGTGTTTTTCATAAGTTCCTTTACTCGCCGATTCTCCGCAGCACCTCGTGATTCCTTACCATATCAGTACATCTAATTTTCAACATTCTTCTGCAGCACCACAACTCAAATGCTTTAATGCTCTTCTGTTCCGGTATTTCCACAGTTCATGTGTCACTATCATACAATGCTGTTCTCCAAACGTATATTCTCAGAAATTTCTTCCTCAAATTAATTATAGTATATGATTTGATACTAGTAGAATTCTTTTGGCCAGGAATGCCCTTTCCGCCAGTGCTGGTCCTCTTTTTATGTCCTCCTTGCTCAGTCCAATATGGGTTATTTTGCTGCCTAGGTAGCAGAACTTCATCTACTTCGTGACCATCAATCCTGATGTTAACTTTCTTGCTGTTTTCATTTCTGCTAGTTTTTATTACTTTCGACTTTCTTGGATTTACTCTCAGTTCATATTTTCTACTCATTAGCCCGTTCATTCCATTCGGCAGATCCTGTAACTCTTCTTCACTTACACTGAGGATAGCAACGTCATTTTACCATCGATTCCTTCCACCTTCAATTTTAATTCCACCCTTGAACCTTTGTTTGCGTCATTGATTCTACGATGTATAGACTTAACAGTAGGGGCGAAAGACTGCATTCTGTTTTACATCCTTTTTAATTCGAGTACTTTGTGCTTGGGCTTCCACTCCTATTGTTCCTCCTTGGCTCTTGTGCATAATGTATATTACCCGTCATTCCGTACAGCTTACCCCTATTTTTCTCAGAATTTCGAACATCTTGCACCATTTCACTTTGCCGAACGATTTCTCCATGTTGACAGATCCTTGACTTTTCTTCAGTCTTGCTTCCATTATCAACCGCAACGTCAGAATTGCCTCTCTGATGCCTTTTCCTTTTCTAAATCCAAACCGATCGTCACCCAACAGATTTTCAATTTCTTTTCACTTCTTCTGTATGTTATTCTTGGTAGGAACTTGGGTGAATGAGCTGTTAGCCGATTGTGCGGTAATTGTCGCTCTTGCCGGTTTTCGCTAGCTTTGGAATTGTGTGGATGATGTTTCTCCAAAAGTCAGATGATACATCGCCAGACTCATACATTCTACACATCAACGTGAATAGTCGTTTGGTTGCCACGTCCCCCAATGATTTCAGAAATTCTGATAGAATGTTATCTATCTCTTATGCCTTATTTGATCCTAAGTCTTCCAAAGCTCTTTTAAATTCTGATTCTAATACTGGATCCCCTTTCTTTTCTAAATCGATGTCTGTTTTTTCTTCTATCTCGTCATTAGCCAAGTCTTCCTCCTCGTAGAGTTCTTCAGTGTACTATTTTCACCTATACTCTCTCTCATTCTGCATTGAACAGTGTTATGTGATGTTATTTCAGTTATTACAAAACTGAGTCAAATTTACAGCCACCGTAGCCGAAAGGCTACCGTCGCTGCCTTCGGTGCGGAAAGACTCGGGTGTGATTTGAGGTTCCTCCTCCGATTTTTCTGAGGCGGGAAAGTGGGGAACGGGGCCAGTTCAGTCTCTTGAGGACAGATGAGCTGCTTGAATAAAGAAGCAACAGCCTCACCTGTACTCATCTACGGGAAATAGCGGCTGGAATGACTGATGACGTGCTGATCTCATGTCCCACGATCACAGATCGCCCCTCGTATTGCCTTCTGTGCAGCAATTGGCCACTCGTCACACGCCTAATGCCTAATGCCTAATACGTGGGTGGTTTTATATTTACGTTTACGTCAGATTTACAGAGGAGTTGACAGTGTGAGCTCCATAAGCAGTACGACTTTGCACCGTCTCTGGCCTGGATGCATGCGCTGAATCGATTGGGAAGGATGTCACAAAGCCGTTGCATCCTCACATGAAGCAACTTGGCGCACGACTGTTGTAACTGGTCCTTGATATCCCGGATCCTGGCACTAAGATGGAGCTGACGTCCGAGAACACATGTTCTATCGGAGACAAGGCTGGGTGTTATGCGGGCTGCAGGGGTACTTCATCATCTCGCAAACAATTCATATAGAAACGTGCCACGTGTGTACGAGCATTGGTCAGTTGAAAAATGACCCAGAGATATTGTCGCGTGAGAGGTATCACATGAGGTCTCAGAATTTCGTCACATGCTGTCGTGCGGTCAGAGCTTCCTCAATCACTACCAACCGTGACCTGAAGGCATAACCGATGGCACTCCACACCACGCCGCCAGGGGTAATGCAGCTGTGCCTCTCCAAAACATTGGAAGATGGGACGTCTCCCCAGGTCGCCACCATACTCGCCGACGAAGGTCATCCGTGGTAGTGCAGACCGCGGTTCATGGTTAAACACAACGCGACACTACTCATCAACAGCTCATACATCCCGGTCATGGCACCGCTACAGACGCAGCCGTTTGTGTTGTGGTCTTAATGGAAAGCTACGCATGGGATGGTAATTCACTAGTCCGGATGGTGCTAGTCTCGAAGCAGTGATGTGCAATGACACAGAATGGTGAAGGGAGTTCATTACTTGTTCTCGGACGGCAGGCGCAGATGTGCAGGGGCTACGATGTCTGTGGTGCACAGTATAGCGATCCTCTCTTGCGGTGGCGAGACGTGATCGACTGTGTCTTTAGCGACGAGGCTGCTTCTCCTCATGTTACCAAGCAGTCCAACGTCGTGCCACTGTCACATCAGAATGCCCCTCAAATCTAAATATCGCATGATTCGACCAGCCGGCCAAATGGTGACCCACAATGAGACTCTTTCCAGACTCTGTGAGGTGCTGCCAACGCTGTCTTACACGGGTACGCGGCATCTCCATATCTTTCACAGGGATGGATGGATGATGGAGATGTTTGTACTGGACGGACGGCAGCAAGGTCTTTAGCGCCCGTTTGACAGGGATCACTCGATACTTAACGCTTTTCACGCCCCTTGTCTACACTATTAGGCCTACTAACAAACTAAAAACGAGCAACACTCAAGTCACAGTGAATTACAATTCTAATCATTTACATACCCGCCGATGGTGTGTCTGTGTAGAGAATATACACTAATGAGAAAAAATCGCAACACAAAAAAAATCAATGTAGGCTAATGAAATTTCTGGAATACATTTGTCTGGGTAACATGTTTGACTTATAAACATTGCAAGATCACAGGTTTATTAAGTGCGAAAGAGGCCACTGCAAATGCGAAATGCTGGTACATTAATAACCGGTGTAACGGCCAGAACGTTGAATGCAAGCATGCAAACGTGCATGCATTTTTTTATACAGGGGCCGGATGCAGTTTCATGCCTGTTGCACTTGGTCGGTCAATACTTGGACGGTTAATCCTCTTTGAGGATTGTGCTTGAGTTGTCGTCCGATGATGTCCCGTTTGTGCTCGATTGGAGACAGATCAGGTGATCGAGCAGGCCAAGGCAATATGTCGACACTCTGTACAGCAAGTTGGGCTACAACAGCGATACGTGGGCGAGCGTTATCCTGTTGGTTAACACCCTCTGGAATGCTGTTCTTGAATGGCGGCAGAACAGGTGGAATCACCACCCTGACGTACCGATTTGCAGTCAGGGTCCGTGTGATAACCACGAGGACGCTCCTGCTGCCACACGAAATCGCATCTCGCACCATTCCTCCAGGTATAGCTACAGCATGTCTTGCATGCATACAAATTGGTTTCAGTCTCTCAAATGGCCTCCTTCTAACCAACACATGTCCATCGCTGACACCGAAGCAGAACAAACCTTCACCGTGCCCTCCAATGAGCTCTCGCTTGATACCACTGAAGTCACAAATGGCGCTGGTTTGGGGTCAGTGGAATGCACAGAGCGTCTAGCTCGCAGTTACCCATGAAGTAACAGTTGTGTAACTGTCATGACAACTGCTGCTCACATTGCAGCTGGAGACGCAGTACGATGCGCCAGAGCCATACGCTGAACACGATGGTCTTCCCTTTCGGTAGTGCCACGTGGCCATACATTCTCGTGGCCACAGCTGCCAACAGTCATGTACAGTGGCTGCATTCCGGCCATGTCTTTCTGCAGTGTCGCACAAGTAACATCCACATCCAGCTTCTCGTAGCGCTATTACACGACCTCGTTCAAACTCAGTGAGGTGTTGATGATAGCACCTTTTCGCCTTAAAGGCATTCTTGACTAACATCACCTCACCACGTTCAATCTCAAAGGTAACTAACGCTCACGATCGTTACCTCAGGTATTTAAAGCAAACCTCATTTGCATCCTCATAGCGGCGCTACTAGCGCAACTCTTTGGTGACTGGCACGAAATCTGAATAGATATCGTCTTTCAGATATAGAAACTCGTCTACCAGATTTCGTTTATGTCGCACAACTGCTTCTTGCTGTTACGATTTTTTTCCGTTAGTGTACTGTATCATAGCTTCTGGATGCTTCCTTTTTTCAGGCGGTGTAAATCTCTTATATACGAGGGTTGCCCAGAAAGTAAGTTCCGATCGGTCGCGAAATGGAAACCACTGGGGAAGTCCGATAAAGCTTTGCACAAATGTGTTTGGCAGTGTCTCTAGTATACCCGTCGATCGTGTCGCGTCGCTCTTATCAGGTTTGAGTGACCAGTGAACACGTAAAGATGCGTAGGGAGTAGCGTCTCCCGCCAAGTCTGAGTGACTGGTTGGAGATTTCGCCTGTGTCATGCAGCCCACATAACACAACTGTCGAGCAGTTCCTTCTTCATGCCAAATCTCGGCCGCAGACTGCAGGGACACTGAAGACGCTCCTGCAGCATTTCCGATGAGAAGTGTTTGATCACCCGCAGTACAGTCCGTAATTGGCTTCCCCTGCGTCTCATCTCTACTCGCAAGAACCGCTGGCTATGAAGAGAAAATTTTTTCACAGACAACGAGCTGCAGACCAGTACAGATAACTGGCCGAAAGCACAGGAGGCTGGTTTCTATGACGAGTATATTGGAAAGTTGATGAACACTACGACAAAACTCGAAGTTGGAGCGGCGACTTTGTAGAGAAGTAGGTGGAAGGTGTACCTAACTGTTGCAAATAAAACGTTTCTGGTTTTCACTATGGTTTCTATTTCGCGACCGATCGGAACTTACTTTCTGGACAACTCTCATATTTTAGGTATAAAACGTCGCAACATGCACTAGAGAAGCAGGCGACTCAAGATGGCTCAGCGCAAGTTTCCGCGATTCTCAGGTTTTTTTCTGCACAACGTACTGAGTTGGGGCGCAGTGCTTCTAACCGCGTCACGGGGTAAAGTAAGGAAGGAAGATTAGTGTTTAAAGTTCTGTCGACGTCGAAATGAGAGACGGTGCAGACGTTCGCAATAAGGAAGGATAGGGAAGGAAATAGAGCATGCTATTAGTCACTCCCTTGTACGGTTACGTAGGTTCCAGAACGAATCTTTGCGTTTTCTGTTATTAAACTTTTGTTTGTACCGTGAAGAGCTTCAGACCTAATTTGTGCCTTTTGCGCGTACAACTTGAAAACTGAGTCCTGGAGGGGGCATAGTTTTAATTCGTCAGGAAATTAACGAAGTGTCATCCTATGAAAAACAACGATTAATGTGGTGTCTCAATGTCAGCCCAAGGATCTCCAGTGTTCGTCTCTGGTTTTGGGTTTGCGACGCTGGTATGTTGGGAAAGCTCATGCGTTGCTCCGCCGGCGAGAGCTCGGGCAGTGGTCTGCGTGCAGGTCTGGCATTCATATACGGACCTAGTATTCAGAAGGGATTGCTTTTACCAACTCAGTTTTTAGAGAACGTCTCTTGTTACGACTCAAACCTTCTATGTGTCAAAGAAATTTGCCTCAAAGGATCGGCGAGGCCTCATAGAAAATCATTCGAGTCAATCACATCTTGTTTCTTTCATGCATTATATTTTGCAATAACACGTAAATGGAGGTGAGCAGGTAGATTCCATCTCTATAGATAGCTGAAAGCGGTTCGCTACTGTACCATATAGTCGAATGGTAACCAAGCAACGATCATATCAGCTACACAAATACGTGTCGGGTTAGAAGAATTTTTGATGATGTATCAGATATGGTCAGCAAAGCTGTCAAAATGTTACCTGACGATACTATTATCTGTATAGTACAATATCATTGCTGCATGATTGCAATGAAATTCAGAAAGACTTAGTATTTGCAATTGACGTTCTGATTAGCAGCCTGTCTTTAAATATAGATAAATACAACATAATATCCATAAAAAAGGTAAAGGATCCGACAGATCGAATTATAATCTCATTGGTAAAATACAGGAGACTGTGAAATACCTTGATTATTAATGAAGCGCCATGAAGCTGGTTGAAACTGTGAAATCAGTAGTAGGAAAGGCGACTAAAACAAAAAGATTGAAAGATGCGTGTTAAACAGCATTTTCCTTTTATTCTCAATTTTGTTTTCTTTAGACCACGAAATAATCTCTCAGACTTCTCGAAAAGTTGTATTGCAACCAGTGTCGATGGGTAGTGCTAATTCTTTAATTCTCTTTGAGAGGCAGTGTGGTAGCAGTATTTTTTACCTTCGTCGAGTTCTGCTCGGAGCCAGCCAATCAGCGTAAGGCGATTGAGCTGCTCAAGTGGCCGACTGAGTTTGAAATCACGTTTCGTTCTGGATATGAGAGCCCTGATTCAAATGGTTCAAATGGCTCTGAGCACTATGAGACTCAACTGCTGAGGTCATTAGTCCCCTAGAACTCAGAACTAGTGAAACCTAACTAACCTAAGGACATCACACACATCCATGCCCGAGGCAGGATTCGAACCTGCGACCGTAGCGGTCTCGCGGTTCCAGACTGCAGCGCCTAGAACCGCACGGCCACTTCGGCCGGCTGAGAGCCCTGATTTGGAAGGTAGTCCGAGGTGGCGATTGGTTCAAATGGCTCTGAGCACCATGGGGCTTAACTTCTGAGGTCATCAGTCCCCTAGAACTTAGAACTACTTAAACCTAACTAACCTAAGGACATCACACACATCCATGCCCGAGGCAGGATTCGAACTTGCGACCGTAGCGGTCGCGCGGTTCCAGACTGCAGCGCCTAGAACCGCTCGGCCGCTCCGGAGGTGGCGATTTCAGTTGGAGTTCTGATGAATCAGAGATTCAGAGATCGATTACTTTTCGTAAGTTGTAAGTTGATTCTAGCACCGCGTCGTAGTTATTCAATGTAGTACATTATGCACTCAGTTTCGTCATTCTCTCCTTCACTTCAGTTTATACAAGCTTAGAAAATTTATGTTTCT
Source organism: Schistocerca cancellata (assembly GCF_023864275.1). Classification (NCBI taxonomy): domain Eukaryota; kingdom Metazoa; phylum Arthropoda; class Insecta; order Orthoptera; family Acrididae; genus Schistocerca; species Schistocerca cancellata. The sequence goes on from NC_064626.1 coordinate 1,037,206,400, forward strand.
GTTATTACTAAAAGTTCTATTCATATTTCACTTGTATTGTAAGTAGCACGTGGTGTATAATTACTGTTTGATTATTTTGAGGTTAATACATAGTGTCAGTTAATTATTGTAGTTACTCCTCAGTCATTTATTTAATTTTCGTACGTCATCTTGATGCACATTTAACACGACGCCATCTTGATCACTTCTGTTGCTGATATTCCATTTTGTCAACTGTATGATCATGTACATACAAATAGTCAACCAATTCGTCATATATAGTTTCTCCCACGGACTAGTAATAAATATCCCGCTTTCTGCATCTATAATTTTCAGATTGAAAAAGATAGGTTTCGTCGATGACGACGGGACGGAGTTTTGCTGTGGCACGTTTTTATAACGTATATTTTTGTAATGTGTATTTACAAGCAATAATATGTGCAGAACATGGTAGTAAGGCCTTTCCATTTTGCAGTGATGCGTGTAGATTTAATTCATGTACTACACCATTATTCTACATCTATATATAAATGACAGCAATGGAACTCACACTTAAATACCAGGAGACTATTTGTAATGTTTCCATAAGATGAGGTTCAACAGCCGTAAAGTATTTTATGAAATGCATTTCAACCGTCAACTGTTTCTTGTCCCATTAGTCATCTACCGCTTTCGTTTATTAACCATCATCCAGGATGGAGTGTTCAACAGATTAGTTAAAAGCGTCCCATATTCTTTTGAAGCTGAAACATATCGAAATTATCCACAACTGTACAACCATTGATGACTAATGGGACAATTAACAGCTGATGGCTAGAATGCATTTTATATTCAGACTATTTCTGTTTCGGTTATTATCCATCATCCAGGATGTAGGGTTCAACAGATTAGTTAAAAACGTCCCATATTCTTTTGAAGCTGAACCATATCGAAATTATCCACAACTGTACAACCATTGATGACTAATGGGACAATTAACAGCTGATGGTTAGAATGCATTTTATATTCAGACTATTTCTGTTTCGGTTATTATCCATCATCCAGGTTGTAGGGTTCAACAGATTAGTTAAAAACGTCCCATATTCTTTTGAAGCTGAACCATATCGAAATTATCCACAACTGTACAACCATTGATGACTAATGGGACAATTAACAGCTGATGGTTAGAATGCATTTTATATTCAGAATATTTCTCTACCTTTCCACTCTCGAATAGCGCACGGGAAAAGGAACATTTAAATGTTTCCATGGTAGCTCTGATTTTTCCTGTTAAATCTTGTTAAGTGTTCTGCCAATATAACGCAGTGTTTGGTTCGCCTTCCCCAGAACATTGCCTGTGACCGTTATAATTATAGTTGTTTGTAATTGTAATCCCTGGGTATTTAGTTGAACTGACAGTTTTTAGATTTGTGTGACTTACGTGCAACAGAAATTTAACGGATTCCTTTATTATTTAAAGTAAACTGCCAGTTTTCGCACCCTATAGATTCTTCGTCTAAATCATTTTGCAGTTGGTTTTGATCTTCTAATGACTTTACTAGACCATAAACGACAGCTTCATTTGCAAACAGTTTGAGGGGCCTGCTCATATTGTCAACTAAATCGTTCATATAGATTAGGAAAGGTAGAGTGCCAGTAACACTTCCTTGCCGAACTCCAGATATCATTTCTATTTTACTCGATGGCTTTCTGTCAATTACTACGAATGTTGGCCTATCCGACAGGAAATAGCGACAACTGAGACAGTACTCCATAGGCACGCAATTTGAAGCCCCTTGTGAGGAACCGTGTCAAAAGCCTTCTGGAAATCCAGAAATGTGGAGTCAGTTTGAGACTCACTGTCAGCAGAGCTGATTTAGAACTAATTCAGAGACGCGCTGCTGGAATCGTTACGGCCCTTCGTAGCCCACAGGAATGTATAGTAGAAATGTATTTGGAATTTAAATGGAAAACTCTGGAAGGAAGGTGACATTTCTCGCCTGAGACTCGTTTTTGCAGATTTGGTGATATATTCGAGGAAGACTGTGCGAATACTATGTTGCTGTCGTACATCTTGCACGGGTGTCTTGAGAATAAAATAGACGAGGGCGCCTACAAATAAGTGTAGAGTCATTTGTCCCTCAATCCACACACTAATGTAACTGGACGGAAAGTGTATAATATTTGTTCTGACGTGGGAAACTCCCCATCGCACCCGCCTCTGATGTAGTAGGAAGGTGGCCCAATGGCTAGCCCATCAAAAACTGAACGTAGAGCAAGCATGTAAATAGTAAGGTGTATTGACCTGAGAAAAAAGAAGGAAAATACACTGAAGAGCCAAAGAAACTGGTACACCTGTCTAATACCGCGAGCACGCAGAAATGCCGTAACACGATGTGGCATGGACTCGACTAATGTCTGAAATAGTACTGGAGGGAACTGACACCATGAATACTGTAGGGCTGACCATAAATCTGTAAGAGTACAATGGGGTGGAGATCTCTTCTAAACAGCACGTTGCAAGGCATCCCAGATGTACTCAATGGTGTTGATATCTGCGGAGTTTGGCGGCCAGCGGAAATGTTTAAACTCAGAAGAGTGTTCCTAGAGCCACTCTGCAGCAATTCTGGACGTGTGGGGTGTCGCATTGTCCTGCTCGAATTGCCCAAGTCCGCCGGAATGCGCAGTGTACATGAATGGATGCAGGTGATCAGTCAGGATGCTTACGTACGTGTCACCTGTCAGTCATATCTAGACGTATCAGGGGTCCCATATCACTGCAACTGCACGCGGCCTACACCATCACAGAGCCTCCAGTCCCATGCTGACATGCAGGGTCCATGGATTCATGAGGCTGTCTCCATAACCGTACATGTCCATCCGCTCGATAGAATCTGAAACGAGACTCGTCCGACCAGGCAACAAGTTTCCAGTCATCAACAGCCCAATGTCGGTGTTGACGGGCCGAGGCGAGGCGTAAAGCTTTATGTCGTGCAGTCATCAAGATTACACGAGTGGGACTTCGGCTCCGAAAGCCCATATCGATGATGGTTCGCACGCTGACACTTGTGGATGGCCCAGCATTGAAATCTGCAGCCATTTGCGGAAGCATTGCACTTCTGTCACGTTGGACGATTCTCTTCAGTCGTCGTTGGTTCCATTCTTGCAGGATCTTTTTTCCGGCCGCAGCAATGTCGGAGATTTGATGTTTTACCGGATTCCTGATATTCACGGCATGGTCGTGAAATGGTCGCTACGTCAGAGATACTGTGTCCAATAGCTCGTGCGCCGACTATAATACCACTTCCAAACCCACTTAAATCTTGATAATCTGCGACTGTAAAAGCAGTAACCGATCTAACAACTGCGCCAGACACTTGTCGTCTTAGGTAGGCGTTGCCGACCGCAGTGCCGTATCATGCCTGTTTACATATCTTTGTATTTGAATACGCATGCCTATACCCGTTTCTTTCGCTCTTCAATGTCGAGACAGTGAACTGTCCAAGCTCAACAGTACAACATCGGACGAACTTGAATAACCACCACGTCCTAGTTATGTGGTCACGTTGTTGGACTGGGAAGGGATAGATCCGTGTTCAAATATGCCTTGTGCCCTGCGGGTCTTTTTTTTTTGGCACAAAATTATGAACTGTCCGTCCGGTCATTGATGTGCCTATTCGCTGGGTTTAAATTTGTGTGTGTGCCGTGGTGTAACGTCCGTTCTCCAGATGTACTTGCATCCTATTTGTTCTACACATGTGCCACATATTATGACTCTTGCATTCCGCTTTGGAACCTTTGTCTCTTGCATTCCTTTGTTGTAACATAGTTCACACCCGTTTATTTGTGTTTTAGTTTCTGTAAGAGATCTATACGGCATCTCGCCTGCTCCCACTGTTAATCACATTTACTAGCGAAGGTAATATATTCATACCACATGATTCATACTCTATACCCAAAGTATAGTACGAGAATTGTCAAGACTACAAAAGGAGATGAGACACGTCAATGACCTGACGGAACGTTCATAATTTTGTAAAAAAAGAAATCTTTCTCTTTTCATGCTTGATTCGTGTTCAGTTTTTGACGGGCTGTCCAGTGGTCCGTTTTGCCACTAAATCTGGGGGTGGAGGGGCTGCGATGGGAAGTCTCCTTGTTAATACTCCCCCCCCCCCCCCCGACCTATGTCTTACGAAGCATACACTGTTGTCAGAAGCAGCCGGATGGCGTTCTGCAGGATGACAGAGTTTTCTAGAAAAAGTTTCGATACGTTACGCCGTTTGCGAGTTAATTAGCTTTTGAAGTCAGCCACTCAGGCTGCTGCGCGTGTAAATTCAAGCTGCCCACCAGAGACGGTGTCGCAATAGCTGTTCTTCAATTGGTTTCCTAAAACCAAACAAGAGATCGATAAAAAAACGTGGACATGGATTGTAGTTAGCACTTAACCCGAGCCAAAGCCTGGGCAGTCTCGTGCGCTATCATCTACGCTACGAGAACAACTAATTGTATCTGGCGTGCCGCTTGAATTTGCGCGAGCGACGGCCTGATTGGCTAACTTCAAAATTAATTTACTTGGAAACGGCACAAGGTATTGAATATGTTTCTTAACTATTATTTATCAGCGCAACCCACCCTGCAACACCCTTACAAGCTTTTCAGACTGTTTCTGACCGCCCCGTAACTAGATGTAGAACCTCATTTTCATTTTGCTTGACAGGGCTATCTTACCTTGCCAACAACGTGCTTAATCTTGTATGCTGCAGAAGATGGAAATCAGTTTTACAGCTTCATGTGAAAGATCTTTTACGTTACAGTATTACAAAGGTTTCGTTCAGCAAATGAAGTGGGTGGTCAGTTTTGACAACCGTTGGGGTAGACTGGATGTTAATATTAACTTTCGCGTCCATTATGACCGGTAATATCTCCTAGACTATAGAATATTAAACATGGAAGTGCTAAGTGTTGAAATGCTGGAGGTACTTGAAATTGCATAATGATGTTAGTGTTTCTTAACTGCACAGAAAGAAGTAAAAGAAATGTTGAAACTTTTGAAATTGTTTATTTTTGTCACGTTCATGGTGTCCATTCTTTTGTTTTCCATATAGAGTGCGTCGAATAGGAGTAATGCTAGTCTGCACTACACCCATGGAAATATTCACACCTTCCCTGTTAGGCTTCGAATTACTCGGTATACAGAGGTGTGTGTGTGTGTGTGTGTGTGTGTGTGTGTGTGTGTGTGTGTGATTGTGACTGGTGTGGGACAGAAGAAACGCAGGTGGTAGATGACGGCGCAAGGACTTTTCCTTATCCTCCAAGCTCTGGACAATAGCGAAACTGTAATAAAGCATAAACGACAGAACCATGCTGATGCAAACGACGCATGTTTCTACTAGTCACTCCTCGTGTGAACAGGAAGCCTTGGCGTAATATATTGAGAAATCTGCAAGACGGTTCCTGCCCGGAAAATAAAAGATTCACTCAGTATATGAAGAAGAAAATCACAGACTACTTGGACTCTGCAGGTATAGTCAAGTGTTTGATAATTTTCTTGCACTACTTTGAAAGAGTGCAGGCGGTGCCAATATAATACACTGTTCCCCATTAACATTGCAACATCATGAAGTCGAAATGTAACAACCGTCTAATCGACATGAAGTGCACTACATCCTTGTATATGCTAACTGCGTAAATTAGGTAGGAGTAGATTTAGCTTCATTCTGTATTTAGTTCATACTTTACATGATCAAGCCCAGAGGATTGCGTCAAGCTACAAGGCTCCTCTTCCACTGGTTTCTACTCGGTGCAGTCATATTAATGTTGGCCGCGCGGGATTAACCGAGCGGTCTGGGGCGCTGCAGTCATGGACTGTGCGGCTGGTCTCGGCGGAGGTTCGAGTCCTCCCTCGGGCATGTGTGTGTGTGTGTGTGTGTGTGTGTGTGTGTGTGTGTGTTTGTCCTTAGGATAATTTAGATTAAGTAGTGTGTAAGCTTAGGGAATGATGACCTTAGCAGTTAAGTCCCATAAGATTTCACACACATTTGACATATTAATGTTGCCACAGCCTATATTCGATGTCAGTGTCTAATAAGCACCTAACAGCAGGTGGCAGCACTTGCAGTGGAGGGTATAAAGCCGGTCGGGAGTGTGGGCGGAGGGGCGGGGGGGTGGGGTGGGGGGGCGATGCAGAAAACAGGACAGTCATCGCAAAGTGGAATCAATCTCTGTCGATCCATCATGGACAGGGGACACCGGCTGGTTAAGTAATTGTCAATATCAATGTAAACTTTCTAACAGCCGTGTAACTGAGATGTTTTTTTATTTCATTTTGAAGGCTACCGGTTTTGACATTCCACTATGCTATCTCTCCAAACAAACGACAATGTCATATAATGCCATAAATCCCTGGATGTTGTGAATTCAATCGTTTCACTGGTGCTTCATTCGAAGACTTGATAACAACTGCATCAAGTATTCGAATGAAGCACTAGTGAAACGCTAATCACCCTATGTGCTGATAAAAGCTGTTTGGTTCTCATCAGGCCTACAATATTTGGGCTGTTGTTGGTTTCATCCAGCTCACAGTTATACTGGATCCTCCATTCCCAGTGATCTCATCTTGTACAGAACTGAATATCTTCCTTGATAACTTCCGCTCGAAATCGCGAAGATTATTTAAATCTGTTTTCCGGAGGCTCCAAACCATACAGCCCTACAAGTTCGGTCAGTTTTTTGTACAGCTGCAGTTTGAAATTCCTCGAGAGATATTCTGTGTATAATGAAAGATTATGAAACAGATTTGCCATTCAGAAATTACGTTTGCACGTTGCGAGTTATGCCTCAAGTAAGAAGCAGAAACGTCCAGCAGCACATGTCGGGATTCGACAGGTCACGATATTGCTGCTTGCAGTGGTTGGAATCTCACAGCTGTCATGTTAATTTGGAATCTATGGGTTCCGGAGGGCCGTACTCAACTCCATACAGCATCTCATCGGTCCCATGCAACTAGCACCTGAAATGACGCTATTGCTCGCTATGGCGTGCAGGATTGTACAGCCACATCACGGACCCTGAGTCAGGATATGGGCTTGTTTGCAGGTAGAGTAGTGTCTGCACGGACAGGTCAGCGACGTATAGACGACCGCAGACTGTCAACATGGCGGCCATTGTGCTGGCTTGTCCTGATATGGCAGCAGAGAGAGGGATGCTGAGAGTTGTTCTCCCAAGGACAACATTGGACAGAGAGGCAGTAGATTGCCATCTCAGATGAATCCCAGTTCTTCATAAAGCATCATAGTGGACATACCCAGGTGTGGAGTAGAGTCACATACAGTGCAGGTTTCAGCATATCTGGAACATGGGCCTTCCTGTGTGGCTTACGGGACTCCAACCGAATGTACACAGTCGTTGCATCCACTGCCTACCAAGTTGTGCACTGAATTTATTCGTCAGGTCAACCTGTTGCGTCTGCTATGTTTTGTTCTGCACTAGTTAGAAAACATCAAAATCCGCCTGTATTATTATTCCGATGAAATTTTCGGGGACATATGGGTACCAGTTTCAAGAATTGTTTCAGCTTGGATGCTTCACTATAGTACCAGTAAATACTTGAACTTTTTTTTCTGCATGCGGCCAGTTACAGTACCAAGGCAGGTTTTCCAAATGATTAGAAGAATGTATGTGACAGCAATAAATTACTGAGTGTCTTTGCTCTCTCTAAATAGTGCAATTGAAGCACGCATTGAATAAATTAGCGGCACAATACCCTAGTAGACATTGACACCTAGTTGGAGTCAAGTAGTACATGACGCTATGTCATATTTTTTCCTCTTTAAGTTTTCTTACGTTGCAGACGGACACAAGGCGTGTCACAGCACAGGCAGTGGGTTGGAACGCACAGTGCAGTGAACTGGTGAAGACCAGCCTGCTAACTCGCTGTTTGTTACGTGGCCGGCTACAATCAACACGCCAGCAAAGCGGTTCAGGTAGGCTAGCCTGTAGCCTACACGCTGGCGCAACACACATGGTCTGGATAGGCTGAAACACTCACTGTGGACCACCCTAGTATGGAGGATCCGACGAGACCGAACATTACCACACTGCATTCGCCATTGTCAAACACAACCACCATCTAGCGCGATCTACGAGGTGCCACTGGGCACACAACCTCTGGTTCACATGGCTGGCTATCTGAATGGCAGCCCTTACCTTAGACTCGTGTTAATAACGGTCGCTGTATCCTATTTTTAGGATCTGCGTGGTGTTACTTTTGAATAAGAGAACACTAGACCGCATGTTCGCCGTGCTGTCCCGACCTACCTCGATACAGAGAATGTTCATTTGTTGCCCTGGCTAGCATGTTATCCAGATCTCTCACGCACTGAAAACATCTGCTCGTGGGTTGCCAGGAGACTGGCACGCCACCTGTTGCCAGCTTCTACGACTGATGAACTCTGGCAAAGGGTTGAAGAAACATGAAATAACGTTTCCCTATCTGTCAGTCAAGCTCAGTGCGACTCGATGCCCAGTAGGGTTAGACCCAATGATGCTGCCAGAATTGGCAGATCTGTATACTAAATTTCGCAATCTGTAAACCACTAAATCACATACAAATGAATTCATGTATTCTTCCTACTATTCTGTGTATGCACGATAAATAAAATTTATTTATTATTTATCCCTCCAGATGTTGCAGTTCTAAAGACCGACCTGCAGTGTACGTGAAAATGTTAATTTACAGACTATGACAGCGTACTATGCAAGAAGGAACGGAGACTCTAACTATTTGCGTACTTGCCTCTAGTTAACAGTAAATTTTGCGCAAAAAAGTGACACTCCTAGAAAATATCAAGATTATCAGGACTTTTTTTTTAAAAGAAACAAAACAAAACAAGGGCATGGCTGATTCTAAAGCTTAACTATATCTAGCAAAGTTACATTTTCTACGATTTCCATAAATCGTTTCATTCAGATGTTAGGCAACAGTTTAGTTCCTGCCCCATATTTTTTTCATCCACGGTTAGTCTTCGTCTGTAATGATCTCTTATCTTTTGTCAGCCAATATTGGCAATCTAAAATAATCTCTGTTCCAAAAGCGAGGTGAACGAAATGCTATGCTTTAAAATCTGTCTGTAAAAGAGAGTGAAAGGGACTTAAAATACGACGAGTCCCCGTTTTCATGTACACCCATTAATCTTTGGCTCTGAGAGTATAATATCCTTTAAGAACACTTTATTATCTAGATCGCTAGTTTTGTTACGTAGATGACCATTTTAGCCAGTTCAATGGCATCTTCAGTTCTGTGAAGGTTTACAGAGAATTACAGGTCAATACATCTTGTCCAAACAAGAATGTAATACAATTAAGTATAGTAAATAATCTATACGATAATATCCATGCTGTTAAGAAACTGATCGCATGTTTATGTACAACAAGCAAAAAAATAATAATTTACGGAATTGGTCCGAAGTCGTAATTAACATTACGCCACTGTGCTACCTACCCATAATCACAGAAGTCGCAACATGTTAGATATTGTATAGAGTGCTGAGCACTCGCACGTAGTGAGGAAAAACGGCGCAGAATTCCATGTATACGATGCTCTTACACTTCCTGAGATAATGACCATGAGCAAAATAACACGCCAGCCTCCATGATGTGGGAACCAGTTGAATTTGTCTCTCTGACGGAAACAGGCAAAGTAACTGCCGCACATCATTTAGAGCTTAAGTTGTAGCTATCGTCACCAGGTGGCAGTACAATCTGATACAACTAACATGTGAATTTATACCACTGCATATAATAAAATACACCAGCTACCTAAAATCTCTTAGTAGCCTTCAAACTATACGTCAAGCATAACAGTATGCAATAGAACATTATGGACTTGTTACGTACCTTTAAATACTTAAAACATAAGTTGCACAGATATTTAAGGTACAAGATTCAGGCTCGTTTTATCAAATTTGCTACATGAAAATGCCATGAGACAGAGCAGTGGCAGTGCAATAAGTTCATATATACAACCTGACATCCAGTAATTACATGGATAGCAACTTTTGACAACCACTACGTTTAGATTCATGAGCAGAATAGGTACATGAGACTATCACGAACCTAGAAATATATTTCTAGAATACCTGTCCCTGCCGGGCATGTACCGGATAAGGCAACAGACATTATAAAAAAAAGGTTCAAATGGCTCTGAGCACTATGGGACTTAACATCTGAGGTCATCAGTCCCCTAGAACTTAGAACTACTTAAACCTAACTAACCTGAGGACATCACACACATCCATGCCCGAGGCAGGATTCGAACCTGCGACCGTAGCAGCAGCGCGGTTCCAGACTGAAGCACTTAGAACCGCTTGGCCACCGCGACCTACATTCAGTATTATAATACACAACAACAGAGAACCTTATGTTTACTTCAGGATACATATCTGTATCGGCCATATGCAGAGGACATTACGTCAATACAGCAACAGACTGTCTCCTTTACTTTGTATTGGCAGGCAGAGCGTGTAAGATTCAGACAGATTACAACCAATTGCGAGAAGTGTAACACTTAGCTTGTTGTCTACGTGCTACACTATATTTATTGAACAATAACATTATTAAACACAACTTCCCTAAAAATTATATTCTTCCATTCAATTTAAAGCAAAGCGTATAGGGTCTCTGATGGATAGCAAGCAATGACGAAAATAATAATATGTAGCTCGATATTCGTATTACATGAATGTTGCATTTAACTTATTTTATGATAACATTGTCAAAACACTTTTAAACAACTTGACATCCAGTAAGTAATTGGATAAGATCTTTTAAGAATTAATACATTACAGGTTATGGACAGGTCAGGTACATGATGACGTGTTATGAAACCATTGCCCCTAGAGAATAATTTTTTTATCCTGCAGACAGCTGGACACCAAAACGTTGATAACTGTAGCTATAAGTGAGCGAATGTTTCACGCCGTTTAGTGCCAGTGGTTGTTACCGTTAACACCAAATTACGTAGCACTGGCCTGCTATAGGAGTGGTATGCACGGTCAGAACACCACTTTCCCGTCAGTTAATTTTCGGCTTTCAAAACTGAAGGCTCTACTTCTCCTTAGAACAGAATCTCAATTTCCAAGGGAGTTGGTGCTATGGTTAGCACACAGGCATTCGGGACGACGACGATGCAAATACGTGTCCAGCATTGAGATTTAGGTTTTCCATAATTTCCATAAATTGCTGAAGGCAAATGCCGGTATGGTTCTTCGAAAGGGCGTGGTGTACTTCCTTCACCAAACTTACCCATTCAGAGCTTGTGCTGCGTTTCTAATGACCTCATTGTCGATGGGACGTTAAATCCTAATCTTCTTTCCTCTTAGAATCTCAGTTGTGCTTATGGGATTGAGTGTGCACGATTCCTGTTGTTTTCTCAAGATGAATTACATGATGCTCGAATCCACATCTTGACTGTGATTCATATGCAGGCTGCTACGAAAGTGAAATGTAATCATGTATGACGGCTTTAACCTAATTTAGCCGTTGCATGATGCAAGTGAGGAAATGCGCTTGTGAGGGTGAGTGTACGTAGTCCTGTTCTTCTCTCAAGATGAATATCATGATGATCGAAACAGGTCTTCATTGTGACAGGTAGGCAGACCACTGTGCAATGTGTCATATAAGCTGATTTTAAACTAATGTAATTGCTTGTAACGTCAAAGCACAAATGAGTTAAAACATTCCTCAGTGTCTAGACACTCATGTGCGAAAATAAGAAACAGTTAGTGCGCTTTTGGATTTTAACTGCTATATTGATAGGCTAGGAGCACAGGCGCTGATATACTAATTTTGTTGAACGCAGTTACTGATAGACACTGAGAAAATAAAAGGTAATAACATTTCTTCCGGGTTATTATTTATTCACCATGTTGAATGCACTCACAGTTTTATACCTGTTTTTAATCTGTTGAAGGTAAGTTGTTGTGAATATGTTGTGGCTGTTCGTGTAGAGGTGTAGAAAAATGTTCAAATGTGTGTGAAATTTTATGGGACTTAACTGCCAAGGTCATCAGTCCCTAAGCTTACACACTACTTAACCTAAATTATCCTAAGGACAAACACACACACCCATGCCCGAGGGAGGACTCGAACCTCCGCCGGGAGCAGCCGCACAGTCAGAGGTGTAGACACCAACGAAGGTGTGTTACCATAAAATGCTCACCTCTAAGAAGTCATTGTTACTTTCTAGTTTCTGTCGAGAGAACCACGAACGCAGTCTTCGGTGATTTAAATATAAATTCTCAGCTGCTAGAATCTGATTAACAGTATTGCTGAATATTATCAAATACTATTATAAGAAATGTAAACTGTACTCATGTAATGTCTTTTGAAACAGTAATACCACAGGACGCTACATGCTGCATGTAGCATTTGGGTAAATTGAGTATTTTCATTGTGCACATAAGAACTCCAAATTCAGATAAATAGCAAATAAAAAAAAACATAAATTACTTGACGCTAGTCTTAGACACAATGTCTGCAGCGATTGCTGTATACTGATTGTAGAGAAGTCTGAATTGCGTTTATTTATTGATTCGAGCACTTCCGGTGAGCAGAACATCAGACAAATTTGAGGCTAATTACGAAAAGTAAGTAGTGAGAGATTAACATTTACTTTTACTGTCCTTCCATTATGATTGAAGAAAACATTATCTGGCCCTTGCCCACTTAAAAAAAATGAAAACTCAAATTGATCGTCAAGGATCTGCCTTACTGAATAAATAATTTGTTGTTCAAACAGTTTGCAAATGAAATACGAGTATCCAGTAAATGATCTTAATAAAGGACAAAATATATAGATAAAAGGCTTATTGAAACAATAATTGCTCAATATTGCTTTTGAGCAAAAGAGCAAGGAATTGATGTAGAGACGTCATCTACAGTTAAAACAGTAGAATAAAATTATTTGCTGGCCGGTAGGCCGAGCGGTTCTAGGCGCTATAGTCTGGAACCGCGCGACCGCTACGGTCGCAGGTTCGAATCCTGCCTCGGGCATGGATGTGTGTGATGTCCTTAGGTTAGTTAGGTTTAAGTAGTTCTAAGTTCTAGGGGACTGATGATCTCAGAAGTTAAATCCCATAGTGCTCAGAGCCATTTGAAGCATTTAAAATTGTTTGCCCTCAGGAACCACTACACATAAGACCACATACTGTACAAATTAAAGGAGTGATAATTTTATTCTTCTTATCTATGACTGCATTCTTTGTGTTGAACACCGAAGTAAAAGTATTATGGAGCCGAAGGGGGGTCTGAAGAACACAGTGCCTCAAGGGCAAGTCCTATTGGAGGTATTTCGCCATACCTTCACTTGGCTTGGGAACTGCTCGCCCAAGCAGTTTTGGGTTGATCGGCAGTTTAGTAGAATTATAACTAATAACTTGTCACATGCATGAAGACTGGCAGAATTGAAGCTAGCGACAAACTGTACTGCCGACGGTGATTGGAATCACGAACTGTTAGATCTGTAGGTTGACATATACCTTCCCATCTCAAACGGCGAGAAGTTAATTTCTACAAAGTACGCGTGCTATGTGGCTAAGCGCAGATCGCAAACGCCTAATATGCCTGCCAGAATGCAGACTACCACACAGCAGGGCCTCGCAGCCCATTAGTCATAAGACGTCTCGACTGGCTGGCATGGCTGGACACGGAGCGGCAAGTGTTTGCACGGCGCCGAGTCAACATTTGACGACGACTGTTTAGTCAAGGTCGCAGACTGGAAGGATAATATTTTGTTTGCTGCTGTGGGGCGCGACCTCGCACAGAGAGCTGCACCGCACCGAGTAGCTCCAATTGGACAATTGCTCGTGTTGACAACGGGAGGAGCTAGCATGATCGCCAGCAATTACAGCCCTGTCACGGAGGAGTTAACGAGCGGAAGCCGGCCTGAGCTGGTTGCTGGCGCCGCCGAGTAGCGAAACTCAGCGAGCCGCAAGGCTCAAGCCCTCCACCTTTCGTTATCGTCTAACCTTGACAGGTCAATTTCCTTTTCAGGGTAGAGTAAGTGCGAAACTTGAACTGGTTCTAGCGACACGAGTCACTTACGCTCAAGATCGAATCCCGACGCTATCGAATTACATGATCTGTTCTCTTGTTGATGAAATCATCTCGTGTTGTCAGTCGAGTCATAGCGTCATGTTGTCGCAACGTTTCGACGAGTTTCCTAAGCGTTATCTTGGGGTGAAGTGTAGGTCATGCATTGCCTTGTTGCCTACAAACGTCAGACTGGCATGAAGTGTACCATATACTGGGTGGTTATGATTAAAGCGCAGCTACTCACGGATGTCTGTTGTGGGACGTAATTATCGTATGGAAGCGAGACTTGGTAGATATCCTAACACGTTAATATGGAACCGATTTACACCGGAAAACAAATTAGGTCTGAGGAGAGGCCCGATGACATTAATTGGTTTAAAGATGACGTTAATGAAATTCGAAAACACGGGTGAGCTTGGAGTGGCACATATAAGAGAAACGCGTCCTGTCCCGGTGGAAATTATCGAGAAGAATGCTGTCGCTGTAAGTGACAATGCAGCACGTGTCCCGCGTAGTGCTAGTGCTCGTGCAGTGTCACGATAATTGTTTAGGCCTATCCCATGGTCAACAGTTCGGAGAGTTTTGCGGTTTATTTTGCACTGATGCTTATACAGGATCAAGACGGTGCAGCAACTGTAACGGTAGCAACATTCTTGCTCTTGGGTTTCAGGCACGGATCGAAGTTGATGACATGTGGCCGGGTAATATTCTACGCTGCGAAGAAGCATATTCTACACTACAAGGTGTAGTGAATACACAGAACTCTCTATTTCTGGGTACTGTTAGACCGTGTGTTGTGCACAAAGAGCTCCTGCGCTCGCCGTACGTGACTGTGCGGTGTGCAGTCCTAAACACGGTTATCTTCAGCCCATTCTTCTTTGCTGTGAATGCACCCAGATGGCCTGTCAGGTGTACCTTGACGTCTGAATTTTATCGAGCTTCCTTGTACACGACTGTTTTCATGCAAGATGGGGCAACACCTCGTGTTGGTCGCCCAGTGAAAGATGTGCTTAATGTAACCTTCCACGAACGTCTTGTCTCCAGAGGTTTTGCAGATGCATATAACACCACCTGATCTGAATCCATGTGACTTTTGGCTTTGGAGATACCTAAAAGAATGTGCTTATCAGGGTCATGTTCGGGCTGTACCTGACCTGAAGGACAGTACGCAGTAACACGTTGCTTAGATTCCGCCGGAATTCCTGCGAGCAACTGCTGATCACGTCATTTGACAGCAGCAGCACCTCGTCGACGTCTCCGGTGCTCGTATTGAACGATTTGTTTATGTGGCGGTTAACATTAAAATCAACATTATGCCTTTCTCACTTGTTTGACCTTTTGTGCCCATGTCCCGTTCCCAACCCATTACATATAGAAACATATTTATTTGTCTTTCTTGCATTTACAGAGTCAGATTTGCACCCGGTGGCCAAAGATGGAATTAATATTTTTTCCAGCGTAAATGGGTTCCGCATCGTTGTACGAGCATATCTACCAAGTTTCGCTGCCATACGATAATCACCGCTCACGCTCGACCTCTGTGAGTAGCTGCACTTTAATTATAACCACCCGCTACTTGGATATATAAAAGATTAGCATTTCAGAGCAACCGTACAAAGTCGATTGAGTAACGCCATTTATACAGACGTAAAAAAACCGCAACATCAAAAAATAGCTAATGTAGTGTTATGGCGTAAAGTCAAGCGCCGGGACGCCAGTGGGGAACGAGAGAGCAGAGAGGGCTATGAAGAAGACTTCAGCCAATTGCATGCTGATCGACCCCTCTCCAGGACGACAACGCGACAGCAGCGCCGCGCCCGACTGGCCGCGACCCAGTTCTACAGCAGCGTCAAGACTAGTAACTAGGAATATGGCTCCACGAGTTGGGTTGGGTTTGGGGGAAGAGACCAAACAGCGAGGTCATCGGATTAGGGAAGGATGGGGAAGGAAGTCGGCCGAGCCCTTTCAAAGGAACCATCCCGTCATTTGCCTGGAGGGATTTAGGGAAATCACGGGAAAGCTAAATCAGGATGGCCGGACCCGAGATTGAACCGTCGTCCTCCCGAATGCGAGTCCAGTGTGCTAACCACTGCGCCACCTCGCTCGGTAGTAACTAGGACAGAAGCATCAACACTCGTTACCTTGCACATTGTATGTAGCTCAAACTTGGAATTGTTATACTGAAGAGATTTCTTATTTTGTCTGTCGCCGTTTGCTTGTGATACATCCGTTTAACACAAAGTTAAGTATTGTATTTTCTCCTTTCGTAAGAAAACTCATTAATACGATTTGTTTGAATTATTTGTCTAGCGATCTGAGGAAGCAGGTTTCCTAGATACCCCCTATTTGACGAGTAGGCAGGATTGAACACGTAGAGTTGTAAATTTCGACAATGCATTTGTCTAGGTGACATACTTAAGTGATTAACATTATAAGATCACAGTATAATGTAAGTGAGAGATAACCCATTGCAAATGTGATGTGCTTGTACATAAGTAACCGATATAACCGCCAGAATGTTGAATGCAAACATGCAAACGTTCATGCACTATGTTGTAAACGTGCTGGATGTCACTTTGTGGGATGGAGTTCCACGCCTGTAGTACTCGGTCGGTTAACACAGAGATGGTTAATGCTGGCTGTGGCTGACGCTTGAGCTGTCGCCCGATGATGTCTCATATGAGCTCGACTAGGGACAGATCTGGTGATCGAGCAGGCCAAGGCAACATGTCGACACTCTGTAGAGCATATTGGGTTACAACAGCTGTATGTGGGCGAGGGTTATCCAGTTGGAAAAACACATCCTCACTTGAGTCGGCGTAGCTCCACACCCCTGTTGGTACCTTCCAGAACCTCATCTACTCCCTTTCTGCACCTTTCGCGCGAAAGGTGGATATTCAGGCTTTTGAGAGATGGCCACATTGATGTGAGTAGACCGTATAGTTCACTCTAATATCTGTGAAGGGATTTTTAAAAAAAGTGAGTCACATGTCATTTTGGCAAGCCAAATTACTTTTATTGATTACTGCACTAGAATACATAGTGACACAGATACGTGGCAGTATTTTTCAACACCAAGTCTCTCTGGACAATGGACGGAACGTTCCACCAATCGTTCAGTTCCTCGACGATAGCAGCACTCTCCTTCGTCACGGAGTCATTCGAGAATCGCTGTGTTAACGTCTTCAATCTCTTCCTCCCTCCCCAGATGTTCTTCATCGACTGCCTCGATATGGTCTTCTGTGAGCGATGACGGTGACCTCTCCTCCCGATCAGCATGCCCCCGTCTGTGCGACTTTGATCAAATTGTTGGTGCCATTTCGCTACGCCTGGAAGAGACTTTACTTTTGATTCCGGGGGGTCAAAACAGACAGCACTTGGTCACTTTTGGAGAAGGCGTTCTAAATTGATGTTATTAATTACTGGGTTCTCAGAATAGTCATAGTAACACGTACCGGTACATCCAGCACCTGGTAGAACTAGGTTCTTGTACTTGCTTATCGTTGAAAATGCTTCCACACGTGGCGATATTGATTTATGGGTCCAGTATCGGTTTGCATAGCATCTCACAGTAAGGTTGCAGATTTTATTTTAAAGCTCATCCCCAAGATATTGTTGATGTATCAGAATAAATTTTAAAGTTTCGTGAAGCATGGAGAGGTATGTACGTTCCAGTAAGCCACAAGCAACATACTATTTCACACCACAAATAACTCTTTGAAATGTCATGATGTGAAATCTGAGAAATTCGATCTCAAACTGAAGTTTGCAGACAGACATTCTTCCTAGCCACTGTTGTTGAATAAAAGAGGTGAGGGGGAAATGTTAGTTGGTGATGGAGTACCCTTGACCGAACACAGTGATGTGGCTTGCGGACCACGAATGTAGATCTAGACGCAGACATGATGCAGTTTAAGCAGATCAGCGTTCTCATAAACCGGGAGGCGCAGTTAGGCTCGTGTGCAGTAACTGCACTGGGCGGAATGACCTTGTTTCAGATATCTGTCTGGTTATTTCGATTCAGTTCTTCCGAGGCTTCCCTGAAGCATTTGGGGAGGATGTCTGGATGGTTCCTTAGATATGGTCAAAGTCATTTACCTTCTTATTGGTTACGGAATCCGAGCTTGCCGTCTGTCGCTAACAACCTCGGAGTTTGAGTGGTTAAAATTTCTTTCTTGCGTGCCACGACGGTTTAACGGACTCTGGCATTTGAACACGAGCTGTGGATGGTGATTTGGGGGAAAAACCACAAGTAACTCAAGTGGGCTGCAGAATTTGCAGTCTTGCAATATGATGTAGTAAATTCAAAGATCACTGAAATTCTATGGACGCTAGTAATGCATAAATAACCCTTCTACCATTTATAAGTAAAACAGATGGTCGCTCTATTCAAATCGTGATAATGACATGTAGCGCCATTTTGTTGTAGCCACCTGATAAGACAGCCTTCGTGTCAAACTAAAAACTTAAGATTTTTATTTTTACTGCTAACAAAATAATGAACTGAACTTCGCCGTGTTTCACGAAGTTGTGCTAAGCCGAAGACCAAGTAATATCAGCCTTAAAGCATAACAGCATTTCGACTGTCCATATTCCAATAAAAAGCTTAATTATCGTCAGTTTATATTACTATAATTGTGTACGTTAATATTCAAAGTATGTATTGGTAGTTGAGCGGACCAACTATCAGTTACTTAGCTACTACCTGAACAACTCAGCTGGAATATTCGTTATCAACAGACTAAAATCCTCTCTGCACCATGACACAGCACTGCCATGTCCTCTAAATAATTATTTGTGTCAGTAACCTGACTTTGGAACAATTTTCCTCAAAATATTAGAGAAATTAAAATCCTCCCAAACTTCAAAAGACAGCTAATGTCCCACCTTCTATCACAATGGCTATCTCTTCTTGCAGGTCACTCTCATTAACCCTCCTTTCCCCACCACTGTTTACGCGCCTAGTCTACAGAGTTCTCTATTACAATTCTCTTCTTTCCTAGCAGCCTTTGTCACATTTCAATACTCTCCTCTTTAATTATCTTTTCTACTTCTTCTAATACCAAACAAGCCCTCAATAGCACTAAACTAATCAATATCATTTTTAATTTCTCCATTATTTTGCCATCATTATTACTATTTTTATTATTGCCAATCATTATTTTATTAATAATGCAATTATTATTATTTTGATATCTATGCAACAGTTTTTGTATGTGCTGTTCTTGGGCAGATGTAAGAGAGGGCCATAAGGCCATGATCTGGTCAGGCTAAATAAGCAATAAATAACTAACAAATAAAAGTATTAAATGCAGGTAACAAGGCTACGTTTCCACATGTTCAGCACAGAAGCTAATATTCTTTATTATCTTTGTACTGAATGAGGCAACGATCAACTGCGCATTATAGTTGTCACGTACTTAAAAAAAAGACCCCCACATTATTTAGTACTGTGTGGAAGTCGTTTGTGGTAGTTATAAAAATAGTGAAGTTTAATACTGGGAGGCGTCTGATATCCTGTTCTTCAGCCACCACCTTGATCGTTGCTCGGGAGATCATTTTCCTTTGTTATTGTGAGTGATGGTCGTGGTTCTCAAAATTGGCTCTAAGCGCTATGGGACTTAACTTCTGAGGTCATCAGTCCCCTAGAACTTAGAACTACTTAAACCTGACTAACCTAAGGACACCACACACATCCATTCCCGAGGCAGGATTCGAACCCGCGACCGTAGCGGTCGCTCGGTTCCGGACTGAAGCACCTAGAACCGCTCGGCCACCGCTGCCGGCTCGTGATTCTCCCAGCACTTAAACAATAGTTGTGCAGGTTTACTGTATTTGTATAAATACAACTAAAACTCGTGTTAAAACACTGGATAATACTCTAAATGAGAGTAACTAGTGTTAACGTAAAAATTGCACAAATTGATGGCAACTGCCCTGTACCAGTAGCCGTCTTCTTGACGTTTACAACATTCCTCGCAATTCTTTGGAAAAGTTTCGCTTTCTCGGATCCAGAACGAGAAGTCTGATCACTTGAGGTTTTCTGATACCAGTAAAGAACGGATGTGACGTAAAACCAAGATAGAGTGTAATCTCTATCAGGCTTGAACCTCTCTACAGGGATCTTTTCAGTAGCTCTGACCCACGTACCGGAAATAAAATAAAATAAGACTAATTGTTAAGGACGTATTTAACATTCTGCTACCGATCAAATTTCTCTCTTCGGATGCTGCTGCGATGTAAGTACTCCAACCTCGTAATCTGAAGCGAATACACGACGGAACTGTTGCAATAGTTGATTGCATTGCGTACTTTTTTGTGAAGCCCAGTAGATGCTAACGCCGTATGCAGTTGTATTGCGTTATCTGGAATTGTGATTATTCGCCGAGGCAAAAAGCAATGGTTGATCGGATGATGCTCTGGATTGCACCGCCCAGAAGGTAAACATATATTACTGATAAGACGCTAATGTGAATATCATGTTGAGTTTAGATCGCATGTCACCTTTCACAAAACACTTTTGAACTGTAAGAAGAAAGAAGACACTGACTACAAAATAAAATGATGGATTCGAATTCAAACAGAGTTGTATTGAACTCTTAATCCACATGTTTTTTTATTTTTTCCATACAGTTAGAGTTTAATGAAGAGGTCGTCTCTAGAACAAGACGCTTTCCCATACTTCTGTGACCTCTATGAAAACGCAACTTTAGCCCCATCTCCGATCACCTTGAGCTCAACACAAGGTGAAAGAGTACCAAAAATGAAGCGGAAAACACCAGCAGTCAAGAGTAATAACAACGTAGTAAGTATGAAGAAAGAGCTGACAATAAGCTGTTACCGCTATAAATGTCAAAGAAAACGCATGGATAGAACATTATACGTTGCAAGACGTTAAATTGTCTCGTGTTTCTGCTCTGCGTTGTAAGCAGTTTGTGTAAGACATATAGTAGTGGTGTGATAAACTTTAATGATGTAAAAGATTCTGTAGCCATCCGATTTCTGCTTGGAAGTGCTTTATATACTAAAGTCTCACATTAGTGTGAAGACTAGTTTTTGAAACGAAGCCAGGGGTAGTGTGAAACTAGTGATTTAACGAGTAATTTACTCTTTAATGACTGTAGCTTCTTAATATGTTTGTGTGGTGTTATGGACAATATCTGGAGTCTGAACAATGTCATTGGTAGGATTATTTGCCTGCATTTGAGCTCAATACCCAACACTAGTTCACGGCATTAAGAAATGTATGTTGCTGTTGCTGCCTGCTTTTCGAAGATGTTTCGATACGGCTGTCCAAGCTATTTTATCCAGTGCAAGTCTTGTCAGTTCTTCATAGCTACTGAAATCAAGATCCGTTTGAACCTGCTTTCTGTATACAAACCTTGGTCTCCCGCTACAGTTATACCGCCCCCCCCCCCCACACACACCTTCATTATGAGACTGCCAATTCCTTGATGCCTGGAGGTGTATCTTATCAACAAATCCCTTCTTTTAGTCAAGTTGTGCCACAAATTTCTTAATTCATTATTGTAATTTAGTACCTCCTGATTATTTATATTCGATCTACCCATCCAAATTTCAACATTCGTTCGTAGCGCCACATTTTAAGTTTCTACTCTCATTTTTGTATCAACACTTTTGTTGAACTGTAGTACAATCTTTTTCGAGGGTTCAGTTAAACTGTTTATAAAAAATTCATATTCGATTTACGTAAAGAACTAAACTGTAAGAAACATGTTTATAGAAGTTTTTTTCCAAACGCTTGAAAAAATTGAGTCTGCTTATTTCTATAACTTTGTAGCAGTAACAATAAAGTTACAGCTGTTTAAGTGCAGCCGTGTCTTACTCGAATGAGAGAACTCCAGTCCCGCAAACTTAATACAGTATTTCTTTAGGGCTTACGGAGTAAGCAGCCTACTAAGCCCTGTGGAACAACAGCTACAGCATTCGTGACTTCTCTGTCGTATTTATCACTTGATCTTCTTACGCATTTCATGATGAAATCAGCTGGAGGACCTCTAAAATCAGCTGTGGTTTCCACGAGAAATTTCTTGAGATTTATATTTGCGGGGTGTTCACTTATTCTGATTAAAAGTTCCTTACTGTGTGGGGAAGAGACATATTGAGTTATGGAGAATAAGAAAAGATAGTTGGAGGCCACTGAAGTGGATGTGTTCAGACGGCCATTGGGGATATCCAGAAGAGGGAAAATACACAACGAATAGGTTAAATTACCAACTGTTGTAAAAGGGTCGTTAATAGCTGACATGGAACGAAAACAGTTAGTACGATACGGTCATGTCCAACGGATGGATGAATCTAGCTTACCTAAGAAGACTATGCTGTGAATACTAACTGATCACAGATGACGTGGAACGCCGATGAAAATTTGCAAATACGCACTGAAATCAAGAGATTGAAGGGAAGATCAATGGGACGATAGAGAATCACTGAAACTAGGCTTTGGACAATACCAGAAGGTGTTCTAAGACCGATATATATGTACAGGGCTATTACAAATGATTGAACCGATTTCATAAATTCACTGTAGCTCCATTCATTGACATATGGTCACGACACGCTACAGATACGTAGAAAAACTCATAAAGTTTTGTTCGGCTGAAGCCGCACTTCAGGTTTCTGCCGCCAGAGCGCTCGAGAGCGCAGTGAGGCAAAATGGCGACAGGAGCCGAGAAAGCGTATGTCGTGCTTGAAATGCACTCACATCAGTCATAACTATGCAACGACACTTCAGGACGAAGTTCAACAAAGATCCACCAACTGCTAACTCCATTCGGCGATGGTATGCGCAGTTTAAAGCTTCTGGATGCCTCTGTAAGGGGAAATCAACGGGTCGGCCTGCAGTGAGCGAAGAAACGATTGAACGCGTGCGGGCAAGTTTCACGCGTAGCCCGCGGAAGTCGACGAATAAAGCAAGCAGGGAGCTAAACGTACCACAGCCGACGGTTTGGAAAATCTTACGGAAAAGGCTAAAGCAGAAGCCTTACCGTTTACAATTGCTACAAACCCTGACACCCAATGACAAAGTCAAACGCTTTGAATTTTCGGCGCGGTTGCAACAGCTCATGGAAGAGGATGCGTTCAGTGCGAAACTTGTTTTCAGTGATGAAGCAGCATTTTTTCTTAATGGTGAAGTGAACAGACACAATGTGCGAATCTGGGCGGTAGAGAATCCTCACGCATTCGTGCAGCAAATTCGCAATTCACCAAAAGTGAACGTGTTTTGTGCAATCTCACGGTTTAAAGTTTACGGCCCCTTTTTCTTCCGCGAAAAAAACGTTACAGGATACGTGTATCTGGACATGCTGGAAAATTGGCTCATGCCACAACTGGAGACCGACAGCGCCGACTTCATCTTTCAACAGGATGGTGCTCCACCGCACTTCCATCATGATGTTCGGCATTTCTTAAACAGAAGATAGGAAAACCGATGGATCGATCGTGGTGGAGATCATGATCAGCAATTCATGTTATGGCCTCCACGCTCTCCCGACTTAACCCCATGCGATTTCTTTCTGTGGGGTTATGTGAAAGATTCAGTGTTTAAACCTCCTCTACCAAGAAACGTGCCAGAACTGCGAGCTCGCATCAACGATGCTTTCGAACTCATTGATGGGGACATGCTGCGCCGAGTGTGGGAGGAACTTGATTATCGGCTTGATGTCTGCCGAATCACTAAAGGGGCACATATCGAACATTTGTGAATGCCTAAAAAAACTTTTTGAGTTTTTGTATGTGTGTGCAAAGCATTGTGAAAATATCTCAAATAATAAAGTTATTGTAGAGCTGTGAAATCGCTTCAATCATTTGTAATAGCCCTGTATATATGCTCACTTAATCAATTACACAACAAAACTGCATAAAAACTAGCGTAGAAGACGGGTTTAGGACCCATTTGAGAAAATGAGAATACTCGACGGCAGTTACAGATACCTTAAAATCTCTTTCTTGTTAAACTATAGACCTGTCGTGGAACAAAATAGCGTCTGTCCTGCAGCACTTACGGAGAGCAGAAAAGTGTCACTATTGCTGTCGTATGAGGCATCACTGCGAATGTTTTTGCCAGAGAAATTTCTTTGTCTTCATTGCATGAAATAAAGTACCGGGAAAAATATCGTGAAAATGCTTCCTGTGTATAATTAACCGATTAAATGTGTCGTTCTATCCAGTGGTCGTCGAGCAGCGCAGCTGATAAGATTATGGAGCAGATTTCAGGCAAATCTCCGATGACTGCCGATTGAGATATCAGCTGCACAGCCAACGGGAAGTGTTGGTCATTAACAGGATGATGCGAAGTTTTCGTTATGTGCTTTTAAGAAATTCAGCGGGCAACGAAATAGATAACGTGCTGTCTGTATGGAATTAGCAGAACTAGCTTAAATAAAGTGCAAAAAAGTCCACTTCTGCAGAATTACAA
Organism: Schistocerca cancellata; assembly: GCF_023864275.1. NCBI lineage: Eukaryota > Metazoa > Arthropoda > Insecta > Orthoptera > Acrididae > Schistocerca > Schistocerca cancellata. The sequence continues at coordinate 1,037,230,887 of NC_064626.1, forward strand.
AGCTGATAGATGTTTGCTTCTGGGCGCATTTTGCAACAAGATTAGGGTCAGAGTAGAGAAGACATACGGAGATACCCTGTCGGTGACACACATGCTGTACTCTTCCTACTTGGAGTTGTGATTAACTCGTGTACAATACTGCTTCTTGTGGAATGATGTGACTGTTGAATCAGGCGGTATTTCCTGTTCCGTGACTAATGCTCAAACACAGAAACTTGCTGGTTCTGTACAGAGAAGCTAGATTTAAATAGAGAAGTGCTCATCAATTGTATCAGGTCAGTTTACTAAATAACTTGGTGTAATTTTAAACGTTTACCTCACAGTCACTGCCTGTAAGGAATAGATTTATTTTACCGGAAATATGTCCGATTCGTAACTTAGTTGGTGTGTCCTAACAATGAAAGTTAAAATTGCTATGTGTAACTTCCAAATAATACGAAACTTTTTCTGCACTTATAACAAAATGTTCGATAAAAGTATTAAAATTAATTTGAAGTTATATGTTTTCTGGATGCAGCCCCATATTCATTGTCGTAATTGATTGTTATATAGCAGATTCAGCTTCATGAGCCTTGCTCAGATGGAATAGGGTATGAATTAGACGATTCCATCATGCGTTAATTGTTCTCTCTATCAACGTCTTCCAGCTCCGTTGTGAGCTCTAATATTCGAAGCTTCACTACGAACTCTACATGAAGACTCCTAATTTGCCAGAGCGTGCCAAATAAAGATAGTTACAGAAACAGTTATATAGTATCCAACAAAATGTTTTACAGGGAAACAGATTTTCAAAATATCTTTTGAATATGATTTACTATTGCAAATGACCCGCCAGGTTATCCGAGAGCGCTAATGCACTGCTTCCTGAGAGTCGGATAGGCGCGTCGGCCCCGGATCGATTCCTCCTGGCGGATTACCGACGTCGGCTGGTGTGCCGGCCAGCCTGGATATGGCTTTTAGGCTGTTTTCCACATCTCGCTAGGTGAATACCGGGCTGGTCCCACGTTCCGCCTCAGTTACACGACTCGCAGGCATTTGAACATGTTCGCACTCTTCCATGGATAACTCTAGACGCAGACAGCTGGGGTGCACTAATTTCGTGCCGGGGGTACGGAGTGGCGGCAGGAAGAGCATCCAGCCATCCCTTAAAAACTAACCTTGCCAAAACCGTTCCTAACCGTGCCGACCCTGCAAAACCGTGGGACAAGGCACCAGCAAAAGAAGAAGAAGAGGAATGTACTATTGCAAACTTTTCAAGGCCACAAAACGAATTAATTAACTCATTACTGATTTTTGAATAACATATGGAAAAATTACAATTTGACTATAAATGAACAGATCGATACCATGATGATGATATAAAGTGTAATTCTCTCAGCAGGGAACCTACAGACGCATCTGAAGAGTCCTCTCTTCTTGGTGATGTGCAGAACTCATCAACAAGTACTTGAACCAAATCGCATACGCTTGGTCTGACTGACAGCATCGTCTACAATACTCTGCGTGATTAGGGGGTTGTATTATACTGATCGATATAATCGAAATGATTTTGCGCCATGTACCCGTTTCTGTACTTGGCTTAAATCTTAAGCGTTGACAAAACCCAGTTTCTCGCGTGTTCATCTTTGTCAACTTGTCAATGAGTGGTTTTGAAGCACCATGCATTGGATGAGAAACCTCATGGATTTGCTTCACTCTGATTTCGAACATATGCTTCCCAATTCTTATTTTCATTGCTTGTGCTAGTAACTATAGCACTTGTACATGCCGATAGTATAGTTGCCTTCCCTCTGCTCCCAGTGATCTTTGATATACACTCCTGGAAATTGAAATAAGAACACCGTGAATTCATTGTCCCAGGAAGGGGAAACTTTATTGACACATTCCTGGGGTCAGATACATCACATGATCACACTGACAGAACCACAGGCACATAGACACAGGCAACAGAGCATGCACAATGTCGGCACTAGTACAGTGTTTATCCACCTTTCGCAGCAATGCAGGCTGCTATTCTCCCATGGAGACGATCGTAGAGATGCTGGATGTAGTCCTGTGGAACGGCTTGCCATGCCATTTCCACCTGGCGCCTCAGTTGGACCAGCGTTCGTGCTGGACGTGCAGACCGCGTGAGACGACGCTTCATCCAGTCCCAAACATGCTCAATGGGGGACAGATCCGGAGATCTTGCTGGCCAGGGTAGTTGACTTACACCTTCTAGAGCACGTTGGGTGGCACGGGATACATGCGGACGTGCATTGTCCTGTTGGAACAGCAAGTTCCCTTGCCGGTCTAGGAATGGTAGAACGATGGGTTCGATGACGGTTTGGATGTACCGTGCACTATTCAGTGTCCCTCGACGATCACCAGTGGTGTACGGCCAGTGTAGGAGATCGCTCCCCACACCATGATGCCGGGTGTTGGCCCTGTGCGCCTCGGTCGTATGCAGTCCTGATTGTGGCGCTCACCTGCACGGCGCCAAACACGCATACGACCACCATTGGCACCAAGGCAGAAGCGACTCTCATCGCTGAAGACGACACGTCTCCATTCGTCCCTCCATTCACGCCTGTCGCGACACCACTGGAGGCGGGCTGCACGATGTTGGGGCGTGAGCGGAAGACGGCCTAACGGTGTGCGGGACCGTAGCCCAGCTTCATGGAGACGGTTGCGAATGGTCCTCGCCGATACCCCAGGAGCAACAGTGTCCCTAATTTGCTGGGAAGTGGCGGTGCGGTCCCCTACGGCACTGCGTAGGATCCTACGGTCTTGGCGTGCATCCGTGCGTCGCTGCCGGCCGCGGTGGTCTAGCGGTTCTGGCGCTGCAGTCCGGAACCGCGGGACTGCTACGGTCGCAGGTTCGAATCCTGCCTCGGGCATGGGTGTGTGTGATGTCCTTAGGTTAGTTAGGTTTAAGTAGTTCTAAGTTCTAGGGGACTTATGACCTAAGATGTTGAGTCCCATAGTGCTCAGAGCCATTTCATTTCGTGCGTCGCTGCGGTCCGGTCCCAGGTCGACGGGCACGTGCACCTTCCGCCGACCACTGGCGACAACATCGATGTACTGTGGAGACCTCACGCCCCACGTGTTGAGCAATTCGGCGGTACGTCCACCCGGCCTCCCGCATGCCCACTATACGCCCTCGCTCAAAGTCCGTCAACTGCACATACGGTTCACGTCCACGCTGTCGCGGCATGCTACCAGTGTTAAAGACTGCGATGGAGCTCCGTATGCCACGGCAAACTGGCTGACACTGACGGCGGCGGTGCACAAATGCTGCGCAGCTAGCGCCATTCGACGGCCAACACCGCGGTTCCTGGTGTGTCCGCTGTGCCGTGCGTGTGATCATTGCTTGTACAGCCCTCTCGCAGTGTCCGGAGCAAGTATGGTGGGTCTGACACACCGTTGTCAATGTGTTCTTTTTTCCATTTCCAGGAGTGTAGTTTCCGAATATATCACGTACTTGTATTCACATTAGGTACCTAAGTGTAAGAACGACCAATACTTTGACAGGGTGTCGTCCAATGCGTTTAGCTGCATAGTTATCAGTTCTGGGTATGTATGGTCTGCGCTATGATCTGCTAATGGTGACTTAATTATTGCGTTCAAGAGTTCCCACCCTGTCTTATTTAATTTTTAGTTACAGTGATGTGATTTATTTACTACGTTCTAGGGCCGTTCCTTTAAGAGGAAGGTACCATTTTTATGTCACATGGCCACGTTAAAAACTTACTATGACTTTATCTTGTTTGTAGGTGACCTGCTTGCTAAAGACACATCTATATTTGTTTTCACATCAGTCCTACTTACAATAGTCTTTGACACTGTGAAGGATACAAAACTAATAAATTTAGCTCATCAATTAGATTTTGCAGTAATGTTCTGCATCCGTCTGTCCTTCGCCTATGTTATAAAAGGGCTTTGCGCTGCCATCAGTATACTGTTTCCCTCTGCATCACCGTATTCTACAGCTGATCTTGTTTTGTCTAAAAATGGTTCGATTCTGTATTAATATTGTCTGTATGCGTGTGTTTGTATTCGCATTCACTAGTCCCCTCAGTTGTGTTTGAAATTTCGCCGATACAATACGCATGTCTGATAGTTGCTACCTCAATGCAGACTATGTCCATTTCACGTTCTCCTTCTAGTTTCACAATTTCTAAAAGTGCAGGTTTACAGTATGTTACGTTTATTTGTATTAGGTTCATAGTTATAAATGCCATTATGAAAACCAATTTTCGTTGCTGCTGTATTATTTATTATTCTCTTCAGTTCACAATGATATTTATTTCGAGGTCATATGACTCCATCTTCACGCATATGCGAGAAATGAATGATGTAAACAACTTCCACAAAACATATTTCTCCAGATTTTCCGGAGTTTCGTAATAAACTTCATCAGCTCCTGACACATGACTGTTTCAGACCGGTTGAGACATGATTCAACTGCAACGCGACACTGTAAACATTTGTTTTAACTGGTCAAATATAAAAAAAATCTTGAAAACAAAAAATTGAAAAATGGTCAATTTTTTTGCGAAATGATTTGCCTAAAAGTAAGAAATACAACAGATTAAAGAAACGTTTGACGTTCCTCTTAACACTGCTCGAATCATTGTGTAGAAAAAATGGTGCCGATTGAGAATGTGAAGTTCAGTGTTTAACCGAAAATCTTAGAATTTTGAACGGTATTAGAGAATATTTATCTCGTGGATTATGAACACTGTGGACTCTTATGGTATCTGAGTTTCATTTTTACGCCTCCAATGTACCAAGTTTCAAATTTTTACTACTTTAAAGATATTGTCCTCTGTGATTCATAGTGAGGCAACCATGGATGTATAATAAGGGTAGGTGTCATGACGTCACAGACTTGAAACTGGCGTCCTCAGTGATTGTAGGGTCAAATATTAGCTTCTGGTGGAAGTGTTTTGCTAAAAACATCAGCTTGCATCGTTTACATTTATACTAGTCGTTCTGATTATGGCCTACAGTGAACATGAATCACATTTCATTTGTAACTGGTGATATTTTATTTCATATACACGAATTTTAGTTGTGGTGGTTATTTAACTATAGTGGTTTTATTTCTGTAATTCGACTTCAGATTTCCTGTCAGTATAAATCGAAGAGCACTCTAGTTGTACGCTGTGAGAAGGAAATATTGCAAACCACCCAGACATAGCGAAATTTGCAGCAGATTTTGTAGCAGTGGCGCCACAGCCTGGATATATCATTGTGAACATAACAAAATGTGTTTTCAGAATTTTCTGGAAGAAGACATAGACGGAACATCAGTTTCGTCATTCCATATTAAGGAAAATGGTGGATTACGAATCCACCTTTCTACATCACATACTTCGCTTCTTGGTTATTCGAAACGTGTAACAAAGAGATTACCGGTACCATTAACGAAGCTAAATGCGTCGTATTACTGGATCACACAGGCATTTAGGACCAGCTGATTTTCTGAAAATACCTTCTTGTCACTGTGTTATTTACGAAGCCACTGTAATATTTACTAAAAAAATGGTTCAAATGGCTCTGAGCACTATGGGACTTAACATCTGAGGTCATCAGTCCCCTAGAACTTAGAACTACTTAAACCTAACTAACCTAAGGACATCACACACATCCATGCCCGAGGCAGGATTCGAACCTGCGACCGTAGCAGTCGCGCGGTTCCGGACTGCGCGCCTAGAACCGCTAGACCACCGCGGCCGGCCAATATTTACTACTTAAAACAACTGTTGCGAGGACACAACGGGAATTAAGAACAAGAAGACATTGTAATCAGTAGTGTGCTAATGTTTAGGGGCTACTAACATGGCTATTCGAAGCACTACCTCCCGTGACGTGTTTTTGCACTTTGGATATTCAGCTGTCTGTCTCTTCACGAAGACGAGGACGACACTAGAGAGAGCTGTTTTTGTTCATCAGCTCGTTGAATTACACGCTTTTGTGACGAGTTCTGCCACATAGAATTAGTCGCCATTACACGAAGCAGAAGTATCTGAACACCATTGTGGAAAACGAAAGTCAAATATACTGTATTTCAAATTGTAACATAAGTGAATGCTTGGATTTTTGTTTCATTATTTGCTTGAAGCCATAATAAACCAAAAAGGTAAAATAAATTCTTCTTACGTTAAATATATATATGAAGTAATCCATTTAGAGATTTGTGTTGCCAGATTAATTTGGTACATATAGATGCAAGTAAACGATCATGTTCTTTTATGTCTATTTCACTTCGTGCGAAGAGGATGCAAGTGCGATTCGCAAGTCGAGAGGGCAGATAGTATTCTTTGACGATGTAGACGTTCCACTTTACAACGAGGATAGAAAATCTCTTGTCGTGTGGTCCTGATATACTTCTGTCGTATATCTTGAAGATGTAATAAAATTCCAACAATTTTTCAGTGTTAAATTTTTTTTCAGGAGATAATTGTTCAAATATAAGAAAAGAGAATGTGTGTGGCGTAAAATTTAATGTGTCCATTACAAGTAAACTCGACGTCACTGTTCTTGCTCACTTACTTCTCCAGATAAAAAAGTGAACATAGAAGTAGAATGAAACTGCAACCATAAATCAATGATTTTGCATAGCAACGTCAACAACATTTTTTTCAATGATCGAATTGAAATTTTCAAGGCTTCTAGGAAATATAAGTGGCGATCAAAAAGCTCACGTTCGAAGGTTGTACAGTCCAGAATCAGTATGCCAATCAGGCAAAACTGCTGTGAGCACCGAGGCAATCATGCCACCGACGCACCATGTCGAAGATATCCGTTTGCTACAACACTGTGTCTTGCTGTGTGAAGAAGTACGCAACACCGTCTTCCGGTAGGAACCGTCGACCATTCATGGCCTTTCTTAAGGAAACGAATGTGTGATAATAGCGTGGGGAGAGATCAGGGTTGGTGCTCGAGTGCCTCCAACTTGAGATGGAGCAGCTCCTGTTCTGCTACATTTGCAATATGGGGACGAATCGCGACCACATGGAATTTGGCGCACCATTCTACGACGGTGGTATCTTACAGACATGCTGCCCCACACGCGTTTTTCATTCTGCGATGGATTTCTACCAATGTGTGTCCTTCGGCAGCCAAGAAAAGAATAACAACACATTGCTCCTATTTGGACGCATTTGGTAATAACGTCACTATAGGTCACTTTTCCGCTTTTACCTCACGCACATCAGAGAGTCCTCAATATCTCACTAATCCCTTGCCCACATGTCGGTGCTTATATACCCGCATAGGAATCGCGCTACGTTGCAGTAACACCCTCGAACGGACTTTTATTTTATCGTCACTCATATGTGCTTGATGGATATTGCTCACATTACTCAGAGTTGATATGACATATTTTTCTGATCTGTAGCAATAGATGTGAAAAACCTTCAACAACTTTACAACATGAAAAATTATTCACTAGAGAACTGTAAGAATATTACAGGAAAGGTTGGATGTGGTGAAATAAGAAGTGTATCTCTTCCCATTGCCGTAGACAATGTTCTCGCTCACTAAGGATTTTCAATACAAAAGGGTTAATCGATCAGTACTTCGAATCGATTGCCGAATTTAACTCAGATGTCTCCTTACGTCACTAATGTATGAACATCTCAGCTGTTACGATTAATGATTTACATAGCAATAATAACTCTATTGATAAAAGATTTAACCGCTTCACTTCCCAAAACAGTAGTATCTCAACTGATTAAACACTTTACTGCTTGTCTTCACATAGTCACACTATCTGAAGGCCACAGCGTATTGCATGATTTGCATAATCCGCCAGAAGAATATCCTTCACTACTGTAAAATTCTAAGTTAAGCATTGAATTTTTATTTCTCAAATCAAACCTCATTTGATCTATATGATTTCGAGCATCATTTACAAATCCATCAAATATTTCTCTAATAAGTTTTATTACTTACTTGTAGACAAATCATTTCACAAAACATTAGACCGTTTTTTTTTCAATTTTTTAAAATGTTTACAGAAAACTGAAATGAAAATGGATTCTCTTCACACGAGAGCAGGACGTGGGAAAGATTTTTAGAATCTCAGGTGGAAGCACATGCAGTAATGCAAGCACTAGTTTACGTCCAACCGCAAGTAAACATCAGTGATGCAATTCTTTCTCTGACAAAGACATGATGTATGTGGAAGAAACGAATATGGTCAAAAGACCTAACCGTTCCTGCGTCCAGTGATCTTAAGTGTAACCTCTTACACTGGGAAATGAATCACATCGAATTAGTGAGTAGAAAATCTGTACTGGACAATGAAAGTTAAGCACTCGGCACTGAAAATGCAGTATTGGTGGGTTATCCCCGCAAGAAACAAAAGCCCAACCACTAAAAAAATCGAAAAGGCAGTAGCCAAACATACGAACACAGTTTTCATTTGGTCTGATGATGAGGAAAAATGCCACAGTGATTAAGAAACAGTTCACTAATATCGTCAATAAAAAGTATGAAATATTCATGTCGCTATTAATTTTACAGAAGAACGAAATTTGGGCGAAGATATCCAGGAGACCCCTCTGCGGGTTCATTTAATTCGATGCGCGCATCAGTCTAGCACAGAGCCGTTTAACGGTTTTTTAAAATGTTGTAAAAGGAAAATTTGAAGATTATCTGAAAAAGCCCCACGAAAGCGAAACGCGTTGTTAACAAGGGAATAGGTTGCAAATAAGAGTGTTTTTCATTCAAATTTCGAGTTCTTGGAATAAAGTGGCAAGAGATAGTACCACGTGAACCAAAAAAAAGAAGTCCATAAATAACAATTTGCGATGGCCTCACAAGAACCAACGAAACCGACTGATACGTTCAGTATGCGAAGAAAAAATCGCGGAGCCCTTGTGGAGACGGCGGATCGTTTCAGAAGAATAAACGGCGAAAAAAAAATCTATCCAAGAAACAAATACGGTACCCATCACGCTACTGCGGTGAGCTCAAATGTAGGAAAGGTAACCATAAACACGCAGAAAACTTAATTGTAAGGGTCTTGCCACTGAGGACTACTTACAAGTGGAAGTCACCAATTGTGAACTAGAGATCTCCCACGCATGTTACTAAAGAAAACGCAACAAAACTTTTTACTTTTAGTGCGACACTTTTAGAACATCATTAAAGAAGTTTCCATTGTCACTGAAGTCTTGACTAAAACGCGCCATCAAGTCAGTCCGTTGAATGAGCGCTGAAGACACCAAATTAGTGGAATCGTAGCTAAGTCCGCGTCCCAAGTAACACTAAAACTTTTTTTTTTTTTTTGCCTAACACTTCATCTCCAGAGTGGATATCATGGGACATTCTATCGAATAACAGAATTACGTCACAGGGCAGAATAGATCAGAATCGAGTGGTCGCGCGCTTTCGAAGGAACCATCCCAGCGTACGGCTACAGTAATTTAAGAGAATCACGAAAAACTTGAATTTGGACGCCAGGTGGAGATTTTCTTGGATAAGCAGCTGACTGCTAACAAATCATTCTATCCTCCTTGCTTGTTCTTTTTCGAGGACGACCACCGAGCGGGGTGGCGCAGTGGTTAGCACACTGGACTCGCATTCGGGAGGACGACGGTTCAATCCCGTCTCCAGCCATCCTGATTTAGGTTTTCCGTGATTTCCCTAAATCGTTTCAGGCAAATGCCGGGATGGTCCCTTTGAAAGGGCACGGCCGATTTCCTTCCCAATCCTTCCCTAACCCGAGCTTGCGCTCCGTCTCTAATGACCCCGTTGTCGACGGGACGTTAAACACTACCCACCACCACCGAGGACGACCTGACCTTGGCTTTTTGGCTGCTGTTACTTCCTGTTTTCGCCGTCGACTCGACGTACTTATTGTGATATGCCATACTCTCGAGCAACGCTAGACCGCGAATTTCCCTTCCTCAAAGCACGCAACACCTAGTCTCACATGAATCGAGTATTCTTTGTATTTGGCATACTTCTAGTTGTCTCTACAAATAATCAAACACTCTGTGGATGCCTAAATAACAATAGTTAATGAATACCTTACCACCAAAGTACGTTACGAAATACTTTTGAACTAAAGGAATAGATACTTACATTGTTGCTGTATAGTCTTGCTCGTTTTCTAGATATGTAACCACAGGGGGGTAAGCTCTTGATAGAGTGAACGGTTATATACGTTGCTTTGTTGTGACTGCATCTAAATGGTACCGGCAAAATACCACCGCAACAACAAAGTATTTTTGAGTGCTACTGTACAACCATTGGCAAACTGATAATTCTTCATGCCTCAGGAAGTGTTCTGTCCGCCGATCCCTTGTTTTAGTCAAGTTGTGCCATCGATGTCTTTTCTTCCATTTTGATTCGGTGCCTCTCCATTAGTTATTCAGTCTACCCAGCTAATCTTCAGCATTCTTGTATAACACCATTCTAAAAGATTCTATCTTCTTTGAATTGTTTATCGTATATATTTCACTTCCGTACAAGGCGACACTTCAGACAAACACCATCTGAAAGAACTAGCTAACCTTAAATTCATATTCGATGTCAATAGTCTTGTCCTTTGCAAAAACCGTTTTATTGCCATTGTCAGTCTGGAATTTATACCCTTTTTGCATTGGCCGTCATCAGTTATTTTGCTGCCTCAATAATCTACTGATTTTAGTGTCCTGATCTAATCTCTTCACGCTATGGTCGCAGGTTCGAATACTGCCTCGGGCATGGATGTATGTGATGTCCTTAGGTTAGTTAGGTTTAAGTAGTTCTAAGTTCTAGGGGACTGATGACCTCAGCAGTTAAGTCCCATAGTCCTTCGAGCCATTTGAACCTAATCTCTTCAGCTCTAACTGATTTACTTTTGAATGCATTACGGGAACAGCAGTGATCAATGTCTTATAAATAATTACTATTAAAAACAGTCTTGATCACGATTTATTTAACAAGGTGACCGGTTTCGACCACTACTGTGGTCATCTTCAGACCATCGAGTAGGAACCTCTTTCTGTTGGTTTCAGTAGTGATTCTCCAACAGAAAGAGGTTCCTACTCAATGGTCTGAAGATGACCACAGTAGTGGTCGAAACCGGTCACCTTGTTAAATAAATCGTGATCAAGACTGTTTTTAATAGTAATTATCTAACTGATTTAATTTGACTACATTTAATCGCCCCTTGTTTTGTCCATATCCATACTATAACCTCATTTCAAGACGCTATCGACTCTATATGAAATAAATGTTTCCTAGTAGTAAAAAAAAATGCAAATTTTGTTAATGTTCACGACTCTTCCCTCACGAAACGAATATAGCTGTTTAACTTTGAAATACTGGTTATTAAGTGAAAAACGTAAGTTTTCTTTTTACAACAGGGAGAAAGTTTGTCGAATTCGGGATGAGTAACTGAACACGAGTCCAAATAGGATGTGTGACTGGTCCGTACTACCACCCACTGCGTACATTTGCTAGATAGTAATAGCTATTAGAAGCTAAGACACACTGAAACTATGTTAATGTTCGAAAAGAAGTGCAGTATATTGAGATCAAAGTCAGCATAAGAGGAGCTTGTTTTCAGTGACAGATATCTGTGCGATATCTGTGAACGACTAATGTCGTCCTCCGCTTGTTCATTCTGGATGGTTCTCTACAGTGTTGCTGTTCGGAAACAAAAAAAAAAGTTTACAAAGCGAACGAAATAGGTTTGCGTTCACCGTGGAACAGAAGAGCATCTCAAGAAAGATCGTCCGCTAGGAAATAGCCTTTCACAGCAGTGCGGCTTCTGGAAGTGAAAATGTCACTTACCGAAAGTTGTTGCAGAGACACATTAAAAAGAAAAAGTACATTTGTGGGTCAACAAATATATGTGGTCATTAGTGAAGGAATACAACCAGGCATGTACGAATACAGTAGCACAGCTTATTTACATCGCTGCGACTGGACAATATTACTCGTAGACTGCGTGATTAGGTTTCTTGCTGAAAGAGATCACCCTTAAGAAACAGACAAATTAGTCGCAGTTACCCAATACTATAGTCAACGAATGCAGACCCTGTTTCTCACAAGGGAACAAACGGGTTACGTTACTGTAAAATCGACGCTATAGACCTAGTGTATATCACGCCACTGTGGGCACATTGCAGAGAGAGACCCACTTTTGGTGTCGAGTTGCACTCTGTGAGGTAAGTGACTGGTGACAAGTGACCGTGTTTCGCTGGCGCCCTTCCAACTCGCGATACCGTCGCAGGTTATTGCCGCGAGCCAACCAGACAAACACTTGACGTAGAGCAGCGCCGTATCGCCGGCGAGTCGAGAGGAACTCTCCATCGATAAGCGGGCCTCGAACTTTGGCTTTCTGACAGTCGTTGAGCTCTTTCGCGGCTACTTCAGCACTTGTTGCGCACCTGACAGCCACGAGGCTTTGTTTTTCTTAAGTTATACACTGAAGTGACAAAAGTCATGGGATAGCAATATGCACATATACAGATGGCGGTAGTATCGCGTACACAAGGTATAAAAGGTCAGTGGATTGGAGGAGCTGTAATTTGTACTCAGGTGATCCCTTTGAAAAGCTTTCGATCGTGATTGTGGCCGCACGACGGAAATTAACGCGAATGGTAATTGGAAATAGACGCATGGGACATTCCATTTCGAAAATCGTTAAGGAATTCAATGTTCCTAGACCCACAGTGTCCATCATAGCGAATTTCAGGCGCACCTATCACCAAGGACAACGCAGTGATCAATGGCCTCCACTTAGCGACCGAGAGCAGAGGCGTTTGCGTATAGTTGTGACTGCTAACAGACAAGCAACACTGCGTGAACTAGCCTCAGAAATCTATGTGGGACGTGCGATTAACATCGGCGTTAGGACAGTGAGGTGAAATTTAGGGTTAATGGGCTATGACAGCAGACGACCAACGCAAGTGCCTTTGGTATCAGCACGACAACGCCTGCTGCGCCTCTCCTTGTCTCGTGACGACATCCGTTGATCCCTAGACTGGATGCGTCAGATGCGTCCAGATTTCTATCGGTAAGAGTTAATAGTAGAATTCAACGATGGCGCAGGCCTCACAAAGCCAAGGACCCAAATTGTCAACAAGGCACTGTGCAAGTGGACTTTGTTTACATGTAATGGGCTGGGTCCATTGGTCCAACTGAACCGATCATTGGCTTGAAATGATTATATTCGGCTACATGGCGACCTTTTGCGGCTACTCATGGACTACATGTTCCCAAACAACGATGGAATTTTTGTGGATGACAATGCGCTATGTCACGGGGCAACCATTGTTCGCGATTGGTTTGAAGAACATTCTGGACGATTCGGGCGAAAGATATAGCCATCCAGATGGCCCGACATGAATCGCATCGAACATTTATAGGACTTAATCGAGAGGTCAGTTAGTGCACAAAATCCTTGACCGGCAACGTTGGCAATTATGGTCGGCTATAGAGGCAGCATGCCAAATATTTCTGCAGGGGACTTCCAACTACTTGTTGAATCCACGCCACGTAGAGTTACTGCTCTCCGCCGGGCAAAAGGAGGTCCGACACGATATTATGAGGTATGCCATGACTTTTGTCACCTCAGTGTAAAAATGCAGTATTTGTGGTGCTGATTAACAAATGTGACTTAGTCGTTTTTACGGTTAAAACTAAAATTTAAAAAAGTAAGATGGAGCGGATGGATTTGAAAATTAGTGTACAGTAAATCTAGTTTCACATGTACCAAAAATACTCATAAGAGTATTTAATCGAAGACTGGAAAATAAAACTGAAGGTACATTACAAGATTACTCAAAACCATCCCAACAAAACCAGATCTCACAATATCTATACGATCAGATGATGCTCCTCTGCAGCCAAACAATTCCCTGTGCCCTCTGCCTGCGGGTGAAGATACATATGCTGTCCTGCAGAACATCCGACATAGTGTCCCACAAACCAATTCACGGTCCCATTGTAAGTAGACAACGTATGTCTATAACCAATCACATTTTGTTTACAGTCTGTTCCACACATTTATTTAGATGGTTCCCTCCTCCCACACTTCAATCAGCTTGATGATGAAGCTTATCAGTCCCACTCCTTTCTAATTATTATCTATGACCACCTCTTTTTCCAAAACTCCAACCCTCCACATCGTACATCCTCCCACTGAGCGCTGCAACATACAGTATACGGCTCTCTCTTGCCAGACTCCTCTATCCTCGGCCTCCTTTTTCTTATTTCAAGCATCCATAGCAATCACGAGCTGTTCATCTGGAGCCACTGATGCCCCCCACCCAACAGTATCAGCCAGAGTACCTGCAGCAGTACTTTCACAGCATCAAACAGAGTACCACTGCAGGATTATCATCTTTATCATGATCTGGAGTACCAGCAGTAGCAGCACTAACAGTACCAACAAAATATCAGCATTACAGCATATATATAATCTTGTGTAGGTGTCAGTTTGGTTCTAGGAGGAGAATGAACGCGAAAAGCCATTTGACAACTGCAACTAATAATGGAGGAGGGAATCAGGAAAAATAAGATTCGATAATACGGCAAGGAGTAAAATGTTTTCGATTCTTAGCGTGGTTCAGCTGCAGGGGTACAACGGCAACCCCGTTGTACTCAAATCAGGTGGAGTATTCAACAATGACGGAATGGTTGGATGAATAATACGACATAATCATCGCTGAAAACTGTAGTCGCAAGATTGCTAGAAGAAAAGCATCGCAGAGCCAGGTCTCTATTTGAGTAGGTATACCAAATCGTCGATGAGTGATGCAGCAATTGTGCTGAAATGACGAAGACAGAGGGCAAGCAGGGATGGAGAAACACATCAAACTAATATGCAGATTTATGACAAAAAACAACAATTAAATGCAGACAAATCTCATGTTTTGATTATCACAAATTACTCAGATACTGAGTAAATTACCTCAGATCTTTCAAAATCTGGATGCAGACGTTACGAGCTTCCCGACTTGCTGATTGGTCTGTTAATACCACTAGTATCCCATTTCGATTTTACAAACAGTGCTCCACGGCATCGGCCCCTTACCTAGCTTGCATTTATCGTGAATCTCACGCCCAGCACAAAGTCCCAAGGGAATGGATAAAAGCGCATGTGACTCCAGTACATAAGAAAGGTAAAAGAACGGACTCGCAAAATTACAGACCAATGTGTCTAACTTCTGTTTGCTGCAGAATCCCTGAACATATTCTCAGTTCGAATATAACAAAACTTTCTTGAGACTGAGAAGCTTATGTCCACGAATGTGCGTGGTTTTAGGAAGCATCGGTCATGTGAAACTCAGCTTGCTGTTTTCCCACGTGATATACTGAGAAACGTGGATGAAGGGCAACAGGCAGATTCCATATTCCTAGATTTCCGGAAAGCATTTGACACGGTGCCCCATTGCAGGCTGCATATGAAATAAGTTCACAGATACGTGAGTGGCTCGAAGACTTTTAAATAATAGAAGCCATTATGTTGTATTCGACGGCGAGTTTTCATCAGAGACAAGTGTATCGCCAGGAGTGCCCCAGGGAAGTGTGATAGCACCGCTGTTGTTCTCCATATACATAAAGGATTTGGAGGACAGGGTGGGTTGCAGTATGCAGTTGTTTGCTGATGATGCCGTGGTGTACGTTAAGGTGTCGAAGTTCAGTGACTGTAGGAAGATACAAAACACTTCGACAAAGTTTCCAGTTAATGTATGAATGACAGCTAGTCCTAAATATGGGATAATGTATGTAAATGCGGATGAGTAGGAAGAACAAACTTGTGATATGTTCGGATACGGTATTACTAGATCCTGCTTGACATAGTCAAGTCGTTTAAATATCTGGGCGTAACGTTGCAAAGCGACATGAGGTGGAAAGCTATGGTAGGGCAGGCGAATGGTCGACTTCGGTTTACCGGGAGAATTTTCGGAAAGAGTGGTAAAGGAGACCGCACACTGGACTCTAGTACGACCTGTTCTTGATTACTGCTCGAGTGTTAGGGATCCGTACCAGGTCGGTTTGAAGGAAGATATCGAAGCAATTCAGAGGCGGGCTGCTAGATTTGTTACCAGCAGGTTCGAACAACACGTAAGTGTTACGGAGGTGCTTCGGAACTCAAATGGGAATCCCTGGAGGGAAGGTGACGTTCTTTTCGAGAAACACTATTGAGAAAATTTAGAGACCTGTCATTTGAAGCTGACTGCCGAACGATTCTACTACCGCCAACATACATCGCGCTTAAAAAAAGGGTTCAAATGGCTCTGAGCACTATGGGACTTAATATCTGAGGTCATCAGTCCCCTAGAACTTAGAACTACTTAAACATAATTGACCTAAGGACATCACACACATCCATGCCAGAGGCAGGATTCGAACCTACGACCGTGAGGGTCGCGCGGTTCCAGACTGTAGCGCCCAGAACCGCTCGGCCACTCAGGCCGGCCATCGCTCTTAAAGACCACGAAGATAAGATACGAGAAATTTGGCGCTCATACGGAGGTATACAGACAGTGCTTTTTTTTTTATTTGCAAGTGGAACACAGGGGAAATGACAAGTGGTGGTGCAGGATACCTTCCGCCACGCAGTGGCTTGCGGAGTGTCTACGTAAATGTAGTCTTAGAGAATGAATTGCGCACTTAGTGTCTGGTCCGTAACAAAAGCTTGTCTGTTACCTTTGACGACACTATTTAAACCAAAGGGTAAATTATTCGTCGATCGAATGCCACAGGCTACCTTTGGCCGTAGCTCCGATAAAAAATCGCGATAGAATATTTTCGCAAACGATTCTCTGTGGAATCTGAAAAAGAGAGAAGTGAAGTATGTGAAGGAATAATTTAATGTATAAGCCAGGGAACTTGCAACAATGGTTCGTGTCTCAGCTAAGTGTGTGGTAAACTCTAGAACCATCAACTTCTACCAGCTGACACGCAGTGACGCCGCATAATTTATCTTCAAACAGCTGCAGTATCGCTGAAATAGATAGCTACTGCTCGTGACACAACCAGATACTGCTAGTTACAAAGTGGGAAATTCTGACTGCTAGAGATGTCACACGTCATTTATTCGCTTTGGCACATATGACTGAGAAATAATACTGTCTGTAAGGCTGTAAGACGTAACTTGAATGACTTTGGAAATACTCGTATTTGCAACAAAAGTACAGCTGAAGAACTCACTGTAATTCGCCTTAAGCTACTTAAATACATAACTTTTTGGATCCAAAGTACAGCTCGTATGTGAGCATATACTTTGCATTGTGTTTAGAAGATAATAGGATTTTGTTAATAGTGGATGATACTAGAAATCACAAAGAATTTGGACCGATACTGACGCAAGCATAAAATGAATCGAGAGAAAAGTATCGATGATATAGGTACGTTAGTTGAGGAATATTGCCGTTAGCAAGATATTTTACAAAGTTTTTCTTGGTGAAAAGCTTTCAGGAGTCAAGATCGCATAAGTTCGTCTTATTTTTGACAACCAGTTTCGACAGATATAAAAGTCATTTTTTAGTCTTCATTAAATTTTTGTTACTAATTGTTTTTATTGTGAGTTACAGCCTCATGCCTTGTTGTCCTTATGTTGGATAAAGTATAGCATTTCATCCAAAGGTTTGACACAAACGAAGCATTACATTTGTATGCTATATTTTATGCACCATAATGACAATGTGACACGAGGTTCTAATTCACAATGAACACGTTAGTAACAAAATTTTTTTGAAAACCAGTATATGACAGTTGTATCTGTAGAAACTGGTCGTCGAAAATAAAGACAAATTAATGCGATCTTGTTTACTGCAAGTTTTTTACTAAGGAAAAAAAAAAACTCTCCTCCTAATTTCTCCACACGAGAAAATTCGAAATTTTTCACTGTTGTCCTCTCGTGAGGTATGACTTAGTGATTCTTCCTATTAGTATTTGGTCAGATATACTACTAACTGTATTGCAAGAAAAAGAATGTCTCTGTTACCTTCAAATGTACAAAATCCAACGGTTCTTCTTTGCTGACGGGTTCCAAGAATCCATTGTACATAAATACATTCGGTTGTGTCGTTCAATGTAGGGAATCGCTGCATCATTGTCACATTTTCCTAACTAACGTTTCTTCAGTTTGTGGTGATACAGAGAACTCTTTGACTCTGAAATCGAGAGCAAGTACATTTTATGTCCACAAGTACAGCTGAGTGGAAAAAGGGAAAGCAAACGAGGGAGACGCCAAAAAAATCTTCGGCTGTAAATTTAAATGGATCATTTAGGATGCAACTAAGCTTATATGGTCCGCTCTTCGAATGGAAATTTGGGAAAAAAATCGTGTAGTCGCAAATATTTGAACAGTCGTAGGAGCGAGTGTTCGGAACAAGGTGCCAAAATCCTGACCGATGGGGTGTAAGCGTTGGGGTGAGGGGGCGTTTAAAGGTAACTTTTTTTTATATTTCCTCGAACAACTCGAAATTCGCGGCTTCCAGCGAAAATATTTCTCGACATGAAATTAAACTACATAAAATTGCCTACAAAAAGGTCTTATTCATTTTTTTAGAGCTAATAGATTGCGCATTGCAGTGTCAAAGGTGTTTTACGAATACATATAAATGGAATTTTTTCGACAGTTCATTACAAACACAAGTAATTTTTTGGTCTCGTTTCTAATAGAAAATTGGCAAAAGGACTACCAGTGCAATTAGGATTTAGTGAGCTAGTAAGTAAATAAATGTTCAAAAACAACGACGATCCTCTTTTGGATCGAAATAAGGGTCTGTAAATCCCTAACCGTAGTCAATGTAATTTTATGCAATTCGTAGCAAATATATTTTTGCCATTTATTGGAACATACCATAGGAGAGCATAGGACCCTTCATTGTTTTTTATAATATGAGTTACAAAGGCTGGTAATACTAAAACTCATCCGTTTCTGAAGCTGGCGAAGGCATGTTATTATCTTCCTCACACTGTCAATTAGGTTTTGGACAGATATAGCAGCATGGCATTGAGAATTATCGTCTTGGAAGATAAGGTCCTTCGCTGGATACAAAGCCTGAGCTGCTGAATGAGTACGATAACGCTAAAGGTTTAACAGACCTCACTATTCAATTTTCCTTTCATTGTGACTGTAACACACACTGAAAACACACGAGATGACCACCATTCTTCACAGTTGCAGGCAGGCACCGTTTGCGTTCGCCACACGTCCAGACTGTTGTGGGAAACAATATAAAACTAGACGTGCAGTTAACATTTCATGTTACTAATGGGCCGTAGCATAGGATTTGTGCTCTGTGGACGCTGACACCCCTTCTCTGTACTTCCATGGTTTAAGGAAGATTTGTTGGTACGATCTCTACCATAAATCGATCGTGACAACTGTAAATTTGTATCAGACCGAGATTGTCCTGCTTATCATAAGCAGTCGACGTGGTTTTTCTCTGTACCTGCATTTAGATGGCAAGACAAAAATTCTTTCCGTCAGTGACTTTGAACTCTTTAGTCACACCGTGTTCCTCAGAAGGGTGAAAATAAATCTTCTTGAGAAAAATAAAACTTTCACAAGAATCAGCCTTCATTCTTTCAGCAAAAATGAAAGAAAGAAGAGTAATTTTTGGAACAAGATTTTTCTCCTTCATTAGCATGAGAGCTTTTCCGTTTAAAGAGTTGTGTTCCTTAAATAAAAGCAAAAATAAGATCATTAGAAAGATATGGCACCAAAAAGAAATAGACCCATCACTCTTTGTACGAAAGTATGATAATAAGATGTGAGGTGCAGATGTATGCGCAATGAAAGTGACCAACGAGGCAGATGTAGCTTTTGTGCTTCGAAGCTGGGGTTGTCAGTTGGGCTGAGCTATTTGTGGTTTTCTGTAGATTTCTGCTGGTCTATTTATAACAGCCATTTTCTTGTTTTTTAGTTTCCATACGGTGGTTCCGGTAAACAAGAGCACGAGCTAATGTGTCCAAAACTTTACAAGGCATACAAAGTGGCGTTGATCTCAATTCTGCGTAACTTCAGCTACCCGAGAACAGACCCGCTGTGAGAACGAATTTGGTAAGGCGTGTGGAAGACTAATTGCTGGAAATAGCAACCCCGTAAAATATCGAGGAGTATCTATTCGGAGCGACCTTAATTGGATGACCACATAAAACAAAGAGTAGAAAAAGCAGACGTCAGAATGAGATTCATAGCAAGAATCTTAAGGAAATGTAAGTCACCCGCGAAAGAAGTGACGCTTACAAGGCGCTTGCTCTACCGATTCTTGAGTACTGTTCATCAATCTGGGATTCTTACCAGCTAGGACTGATAGAAGAGATAGTGAAGATCCAACGAAGAGCGGAGCTTTTCGGCATGGGATTGTTTGGTCAGCGCGAGAGCATTACAGAGATGCTCAACAGACTCCGGTGGCAGACGATACAAGACAGGCATTCTGCATCAGTGAGGTTTACTGTCAAAATTTCGACAAAAAACTTTCCGGGAAGACTCGAAGGTATTACATCCCCCCACAGACGTCTCGCGAAATGACCATAAGGCGAAAATTAGAGAAATTAGAAACAATACAGAGGCTTATCGACACTCACTCTTCCACGATCCCTTCGCGAATGGAACAGTGAAGAGGGGATCAGTCAGTGGTACCAGAGGTACCCTCCGCCACATACCGTCTGGTCTCTTGTGGAGTGTTCATATGGATGTAGATGTAGTTGCAGTTGTTGAAGAGGCAGATATGTTTGGCGCACTCCTGAAGGTCTACTTGCATGATCTGACTGTTTAAGAGGACTGCACGCGATAGTCAGGAGATTCGGGTTTGAATCGATTTCACCTTTCATTTGTCACGGCAGACGCGTGGGTTTGCGATGGCTGCTTTAGTCGATTTATCTATTTGATTTTAATGTTCCCTTGAATGTCTATCATGAATACAACTCTCGTCACTATTGTCGTTGACGCTGTGTTTTCTAGACACACATTGAATTGAGCTTGCATTATTAGGTAACAAATCCTGTATTATGTCCTCCTGCCAATGTTCCTCCTTCTGCTCTTAAGTTTAGAAGACGTTTTCGAATTTACTCTGCTGTCATGACACTAGATATAGTGGTTTTATGTATCGCTAGCAGATTCCTTATCACCGACCTGGCTGCACCATTTCAGCAGACACGGATGATTTTTTCCCCGGAACTTAGTTACACGCAGCGTAAAGGTTAATCCGTACAAGTACAAACTAGAATATCAGAACACTTTAGACCTGTTTCGCAAAGAGGCAGCAGAAGTCAGGATTCGTGCGTTACAGAAAATAGGACGACTATTTGTGTGTTACAGAAAATAAAGCAACGTATTTCGGAATTAAGTGTTCTTACAAGGTTGTTCACGTTACTGAGTCCATTCGTTCTGTAGGAGAATTCAGGGCACAATGGGATAGCCAAGCACAATGGAATTGTGCTGTTTTCCAGACTGGAAAACGTTGCAACCTACTGTAGTGACATGTAACTATGTATCTGAATGGAAGGGAGGGTGCGACAGCCATTTTGAGTTGGTTTGGAGTGCAGCTTGTAAATGAACGGTTGTCGCTGACGTTTCCAATTGTGTTTTAAAACTTTTGGTGAGTTTCAACTTGAATAAAGAGTTTATTGTTAACTGCACGTCATCCCGGCCGGGTTGGAGATTGTCTCGGCTCGGGGACTGGGTTTTGTGTTGTCCTCATCATCATTTCATTGGCCTCCCGGCCAACGATGCCATACGCTCATTTCCATTGGCCTCCTCTAAACAGCCGGCACGGTAGCTCAGCGTGTTCGTGTTCGGTCAGAGGGTTAGCTAGTTTCTGTACTAAAAAACAGAGTAAATGGATCAACGAAGAACCTAAACGGGTGTCATCGGAAGTCCGCCCTAAACAAAATTCAACGAACAATATAGAACAAAATGAGATCATAAAAAAAAGTGGTACCGTCCTTGCCTCCCATGCAGCGGGCCCGGGTTCGATTCCGGGCCGGGTTGGAGATTTTCTCCGCTCGTGGGCTGGGTGTTATGTTGTCCTCATCGTTATTTTATCATCACCGGCACGCGAGTCGCCCAGTTTGACGTCAACTGAAATAAGACTCGCACTTGACGGCCGAACTTCCCCGGATGGGGCCTCCCGGCCAGCAATTCCCATTCGATCATTTCATTATTTTTGTTAATGGCACGTCCTTAAATGACACTTAATCTTAAAGTACAAGCCATTCGCTATACGTAAATTATGTAATACGTTTAAATTCTTCAGTTATTATGCTCCATAAAAGGTTCTAACCTGAACCTTGAGCCGGAACGGGAAGCGGCAGAATGGGAAGTGAACCGTTCTGCCCAGTCATGCTAGTAGATTTCAAACTATATAATTCTCTTTTGGTCTAGCTTTTGAGATGATGTAAATTTACATTCGAAAGACTTATAGACAGTGATGGGGGTTTTAAAAGCATCTAAGGCGGCTAACATACCCAAGCCAAAATTGAAATGATGCGTCTGTATAGCTAAGAATTATCTTGCTATAGAGTTGACAAATCAGATGGGGAATTTAACAAATGTGTTCACTAAAGAGCCAGAAGATGAACTGCTAGCATACTTTTGTAGCTAGGCGGGACTGGTTTACACGATTTACTACTAGGCTTTGCCTATTCGCAAATTACAAAATACATCTGGTGCACGAGCAATGAGAGTCAATAAAGTAACAGTAGCAATAACTTGGTATTACGCATTAAAAATAACGGTACATATTACAGAAGGATATAAACATTTTCCCTTCTTCTTAACAATTTATGAAGATTGCATATTCCTCACTCTAAATTGTTCATTAAACAACTTTATGTTTTAAGATGATTTTCCTAACACTTGAAATGTTTATGCAATAGTTTCACAAAAAATTGTCTTAGTCCATTCTGTCCCATTGGTGATGAGGAACGCGAAATATGCAAGCATTTCCAGAATGAGAGTTTCACTCTGCAGCGGAGTGTGCGCTGATATGAAACTTCCTGGCAGATTAAAACTGTGTGCCCGACCGAGACTCGAACTCGGGACCTTTGCCTTTCGCGGGCAAGTGCTCTACCATCTGAGCCACCGAAGCACGACTCACGTCCGGAACTCACAGCTTCACTTCTGCCAGTACCTCGTCTCCTACCTTCCAAACTTTACAGAAGCTCTCCTGCGAATCGCAGGTAGGAGACGAGGTACTGGCAGAAGTGAAGCTGTGAGTTCCGGACGTGAGTCGTGCTTCGGTAGCTCAGATGGTAGAGCACTTGCCCGCGAAAGGCAAAGGTCCCGAGTTCGAGTCTCGGTCGGGCACACAGTTTTAATCTGCCAGGAAGTTTCATATCAGCGCACACTCCGCTGCAGAGTGAGAATCTCATTCTGGAAACATCCCCCAGGCTGTGGCTAAGCCATGTCTCCGCAATATCCTTTCTTTCAGGAGTGCTAGTTCTGCATGATTCGCAGGAGAGCTTCTGTAAAGTTTGGAAGGTAGGAGACGAGGTACTGGCAGAAGTGAAGCTGTGAGTTCCGGACGTGAGTTGTGCTTCGGTAGCTCAGATGGTAGAGCACTTGCCCGCGAAAGGCAAAGGTCCCAAGTTCGAGTCTCGGTCGGGCACACAGTTTTAATCTGCCAGGAAGTTTCATGCAAGCATTTCTTTCAAAAAGTGTAAAAATTACATAGCATACAGTTTTAAGTGATTTTCAAATAAGGTACATTAGGTCATGCCACAAGGCGATATTTTATACGAGTAAGTAGTGTTTTCTTGTGTCCCTTTCTTTTGCAAAAAAACATTAAAACACTAAGCATCCCGTTCCGCCCCGAGTTCCCCTAACTGTTTCCAACAACAGAAGTTTGACAGACCGACGTCTACACTACGTAAGCTGCGAGGCGTCAACTACTATTTAACTATAGGACGCATACTGAATTGACTGATGTCATTCTCAGTAGTACATTTAATGCCAAGTCATCTTTAGACGACCTTCTTGGAAATTCACACGAGGAACTCTTAGTCGTCAGTCGTAAAGTTTCGAAAGTATTCTACTCGGTCTGTGAGTGGTACTGATAGAGGCCAACGTCACGGTCAGGTGGTAATTCACTGGCTGCTTCTGGGAAGCGCCGGCCTTCCCGTACAATGTCGACTGCCAGCGTTTTCCCTATTGGGGTCAGCAGTAAATTTGCGACCATACCGGGGGATGCACCACCCAGGGACAGTTTTGATTGCCTGTGGTGAATGAGACTGCGGCAACCAGTGTAAATTACCAGGGGTAATCATTTTCTTATCGAAAAAATAAATTACTTAATTAATTTTGTTTGTTTGGAGGTACATGTCTGCAGTCCTGGTACACACAGAAATAACAGTGGACTAGAGAAGTCATTTGGATTGGCCTGACACAGCTGCAACATTTCCGCTACTGACGAAAACAAATGAATCACAGCACGATACTCTACTCCATGTGCCATTTTGTTGTGGCTACTCTAGCGGCGCTACGGTACTCTGACGCGGGGACTTCACTATGTCCCTGGACTACAGGCATGTACGAGTGGAAAAATAAAATAGTAATTACACGACTACCTTTTCGGAATGGTAACTAAATCTCTATTGCTACACCTCTTAAAATTGTTTTGTTTGGAATCACTTATTTCACCAGTTACAGGTGCAGTATTTTTTCTAGTTTACAGAGCTAGATGGAGTCTCGTATGAAATATTCTCTGGAGTTTTCTTACAAAGGAAACTCACCATCGTAACCCCCCCCCCCGCCCCTCAGATTTAATGGGAAGCCCATCGGATAGCCGGTCCATTACTGAACACAGATCAACCATGGCCGCGCGGGGTAGCCGCGCGGTGCAAGGCGCCTTGTCACGGTCCGCGCGGCTCCCCCCGTCGGAGGTTCGAGTCCTCCCTCGGGAATGGAAGCAGTGAACAGGTCCAAGATCAAAACGTGCAACATCGAGAGACATAGACTGAGTGTAGCGTCGTGATCATCTGGTCACGGTGTTGGACCATGAAGGGGGAGATCTGGGTTCAAATCTACCTCCTGCCTTACTACTTTTTTCACAAAATTATGAACTGTCCGACGGTCATGACGTGTCTGTTCGCTGTATTCAAATTTGTATCTGTATCGTGGTGCAACGTCCGTTTGCAACAGCAACGTGTAACGAAGGTACTTCCAGACGTACGAATCTCCTATTTGTTCTAGACAAGCCACTCTTGTGTGGCGTTCCGGAAATATTGACTCTTGAATTTCTTTGTTGTAACATAAACTAACTATTTTGTTGTTTTAAGTTCTGCAAGAGGTCTACGTGGCACCTCGTCTGCTCTCAATATTCATCACACTTATTTGCGACGGTAATGTATTCTTACCACGTGACTCAGATTCTATATAGGGTGTCCCAGCTATCTTGTCCACCCAAAATATAAAAAAAAATGGTTCAAATGGCTCTGAGCACTATGGGACTTAACAGCTGTGGTCATCAGTCCCCTGGAACTTAGAACTACTTAAACCTAACTAACCTAAGGACAGCACACACATCCATGCCCGAGGCAGGATTCGAACCTGCGACCGTAGCAGTCGCGCGGTTCTGGACTGCGCGCCTAGAACCGCGAGACCACCGCCCCAAAATATCTCTGGAACAATAACAGCTATTGGAAAACGACTTTCACCGGTATCAATGTAGGGCTGGAGCCCATGAATGTACATATTTGGAAACATTCTAAAACGAAAGCATATAAGCATATGTGTTTTTTAACACAAACTTATATGTTTTTTAAAAGGACCTCCTATATTTTTTCTTCAGCAATCCACAGCATGACAAAGCATATACACAATGGCGTTGATTGCATCGCAATATTCCCATTACATCCCGAGATATTGAGACGCGAAGTTGACGCTTGAAACACCCGACATGCGCTGCTAGCGCACGTCCTGAGGCTCAGGCGTGAACCCTATGCTTCCCGTAATCGCGATGTGATTGACATGTGTAATCACACCTCCATACGTATCAAGAAGTCCGAAACAACGGTAAAACTTTTTAGTCCACTTGCTCGTTTCACTAAAACCATCAAAATGAATTTTACTATTACGAGTGAATGATTTAACTGTCACTTGCGCTAGATCTACAGTAAAGTAAAGTTTTAATGTTGAACGGCATTACCTTTTTAGTAACGGATTAACGATAAGCGAAGTTAACTTTGTGACTAATGTTGCGGTACACAGATATGTTACAGAACCACATCACCCCTAGCCTATGGGATAAATACCTGCTGGAATGTACGACGTTAATGCAGGATGGCAGCAGACCGTATTATTCGTTTCGGACTTCTTGATAAGTATGGAAGTGTGATTACGCATGTCAATCACATCGCGATTACGGGCAGCATGGGGTTCACGCCTGAGCCTCAGGACGTGCGCTAGCAGCGCATGTCGGGTGTTTCAAGCGTCAATTTCGCGTCTTAATATCTCGGGATGTAATGGGAATATTGCGATGCAATCAACGCCATTGTGTATGTGCTTTGTCATGCTATGGTTTGCTGAAGAAAAAATATAGGAGGTCCACTTAAAAAAAAATAAGTTTGTGTTAAAAAACACATATGCTTTCGTTTTAGAATGTTTCCAAATATGTACATTCATGGACCCCAGCCCTACATTGCTACCGGTGAAAGTCGTTTTTCAGTAGCTGTTATTGTTCCAGAGATATTTTGGGTGGACAAGATAGCTGGGACACCCTGTATATACAGGGTGTTACAAAAACAGACGGCCAAACTTTCAGGAAACATTCCTCACACACAAAGAAAGAAAATATGTTATGTGGACATGTGTCCGGAAACGCTTACTTTCCATGTTAGAGCTCATTTTATTACTTCTCTTCAAATCACATTGATCATGGAATGGAAACACACAGCAACAGAACGTACCAGCGTGACTTCAAACACTTTGTTACAGGAAATGGTCAAAATGTCCTCCGTTAGCGAGGATACATGCATCCACACTCAGTCCCATGGAATTCCTGATGCGCTGATGCAGCCCTGGAGAATGGCGTATTGTATCACAGCCGTCCACAATACGAGCACGAAGACTCTCTACATTTGGTACCGGGGTTACGTAGACAAGAGCTTTCAAATGTCCCCATAAATGAAAGTCAAGAAGGTTGAGGTCAGGAGAGCGTGGAGGCCATGGAATTGGTCCGCCTCTACCGCTCCATCGGTCACCGAATCTGTTGTTGAGAAGTGTACGGACACTTCGACTGAAATGTGCAGGAGCTCCATCGTGCATGAACCACATGTTGTGTCGTACTTGTAAAGGCACATGCTCTAGCAGCACAGGTAGGGTATCCCGTATGAAATCATGATAACGTGCTCCATTGAGCGTAGGTGGAAGCACATGGGGCCCAAACAAGACATCACCAACAATGCCTGCCCAAACGTTCACAGAAAATCTGTGGTGATGACGTGATTGCACAATTGCGTGGGGATTCTCGTCAGCCCACACATGTTGATTGTGAAAATTTACAATTTGATCACGTTGGAAACTAAACTGAGCTCTAACATGGAAAATAAGCGTTTCCGGACACATGTCCACATAACATCTTTTCTTTATTTGTGTGTGAGGAATGTCTATATATATATATATATGAAAATGACAGTTGCCAAAACTACAGAAGGAGGACAGACACATCAATGACCGGACGCGCAGTTCATAAGTTTGTGAAAAAAATAGGGCACAAGGGAAGTTTGAACACGGATCTACTGCTTTGAAGTTCAACACAGTGACCACAGAGCCATGACACGGTGGTTCTTACGAATCACTCAGTGTGGCACGTGTTAATCTTGGACCGTTCGCTGTTTATATTTTGCTTCTTTTTTCACAGTTTAGTACACCTTTTTCCTATTTCCATACTTGATCTGCGTTCAGTTTTTGACGGGCTATCTACTGGGTCACTTTACCACTAAATCTGAGGGGGTGCAATGGCGAAAATGGTTCAAATGGCTCTGAGCACTATGGGACTTAACATCTGAGGTCATCAATCCCCTAGACATAGAACTACTTAAACCTAACTAACCTAAGGACACAACACATATCCAAGCCCGAGGCAGGATTCGAACCTGCGACCGTAACTGCAGCGCTGTTCCCGACGTAAGCCCCTATAACCGCTCGGGCAGAACGGCCGGCTGCGATTGTGAGTTTTCCTTGTTAGAAGTACAACAGGAAACTGTGAAGAACTAAATGATCCATGAGATTTCATGCCAGTGAAGCATAGCTTTAACTACGTAAAGATGGAAGGGAAGACCTAACGTATAATAAATATTTCATATTGAAAATAGTCCGGGTTGGGAAGTTATTTATTTTAATAGCACGACGTTTCACAATTTTGGGGGCATCATCAGATCATGTAAAAGTAACTATATATGATACCCTTCTGTCATAGAGTTACACAGAGTCACACCAGCAGACTTCGTCATCCAGCACAGCATAGGACCACACTTATGGAATTATTGACTTGATGATCAAAACAAATACACATAACGATGACTTTAGTCATCAATAATATATTCTCCTTCACTATTTACAACAGTCTGCCAACGTTGGGATAACTTTCCGATTCCGCGACTGTAGAAATCACGTGGGTCTGAGGCGAAGAACTCGTGGAGCAATGTTGGGTGCGCATTTTCATCCGGAAAGGAAGTTCCTTGAGGGATTTTCAATACAGAGCGGGAAAGGTGAAAATCTGAGCGCGCAAGATCAGGTGAATGAGGTGAGTAGGGAATGACTTCCTTCCTTCCCAAAGCAACACCTGTATAATGTTTTCTGTCTCTCTAGCAGATTGCGGGCTGGCATTATAGTGGAGCAGCATCACTTCATGCGGTGTTTCAGGTCGTTGTTCTCAGTTGTTGATAATAAATATCAGCAGTGATTATTACACCTCGGGGAAGCAATTCGAAGTACACCACACCGTCACTGTTCCAGCAGATGCATGACATTATCTCTTGTGGATGTGTGCAGGTCTTTGTTTGGGCGCAGTCATCTCTTTCTTTTCGTTACCATTGGCATAAAGACAAATTTGTCGTCACCAGTAACGACACAGGTCAGGAAGATCGGTTTTGTTGACGAGCCGATTGATGGTGAGCAAGCAGAGACGCACAGATGGCCACGTGCTGATTTTTCTGATTTTGGCTTGGACCATGTGGTATCCATAACCCGATTTTTGAACGTTTCCCGTTGCGTGCAAATGTCGCACAACAGTGGAATGATTTACAGATCACCACATTTGCCATTTCTCGAGTACTCTGACTTGGATCATTGTGGATTAATGCATTTAAACGGTCTTCATCAAACACTGAAGGTCTTCCTGAACATGGAGAGTCATTAATGTCAAAACGATCCTCCTTAAGGAGAGAAAAGCTTGTCTTGCCGTGCTCTGTCCGATGGTATTATCCCAACAAACGACGCCAATGTTTCTGGCTGTTTCCGCTGCTGACACCCCTCTACTGAACTCAAACAGAAAAATATGCCGGAAATGATCCGATTTCTCCACTGGGCACTCCATGTTCTAGCGTCCACAGCTCCACTCATTATCTTCAAATGACAAAATGAAATAGCAACAGTGAAGTACAAATAAGAAATGACAGTCGATAAATAAACCAATAGCAACAAGAACTCCAACATGCAAAACAGGAACGCTACGAATTCACGCACTAATCTAATATAAATATGGTATTAGTTGTACGCGGCACAACAGGTGCGTTTAGCGCTCACACAAACATGACCACTGAACCCGAAACTGGAACTTAAGTTATATGTTTACCAAAAACGTATCAAGAATCGAGGAAGTGCAGTCGACAGGCAAGTCACTAGAGTCGCCTGCGGAAAGACGAGGGTTCAAATCCCCGTTTCGCCAGCTAGCTTTGGGTTTAGTACATCGCTTAAGGCAAATGCGAGGTGGTTCCTTTGAAAAGAACGTGGACAATTCTTCTTCCTCAGTTCGACATTCTGCTCAGTCTCTAACAATCTCATTGTTGACGGGACGTTAAACTTTTATTTCTTTTTCTTTCGAAACATGTATCACATTGCGTTCAAGATGCCGTGCTGTGTGTCGTAACCGTATGTTCCATATTACTATTTTCACGAATGTTCTTCAAGGGCATTAATTGAAAACGTCTTTGATTGGAGCAAATTGCAGATTACTTGCCTTGAGGGGCCCTATAGAAATACCCAATTTGCGATTGTATTTTAGCTTTTCAACAACTGGGCCAACAGCGTCATAGACATTACGAATAACAATGGAAGCTAACGGATCGAATGAAACGGTTTCTTTATGTTTGAGTCATACATTAAATACTGCCAACTTCAGGTCATATCAGATGCAAAACCTGCGTCATTCATGTCAGGGAGTATGTAGATGGGAATGGGTACTCGCGTACGGAGCTACGCATTTGGAATTTGACTGACAATATATACAGGGTGAGTCACCTAACGTTACCGCTGGATATATTTCGTAAACCACATCAAATACTGACGAACCGATTCCACAGACCGAACGTGAGGAGAGGGCCTAGTGTAACTGTTTAATACAAACCATACAAAAATGCACGGAAGTATGTTTTTTAACACAAACCTACGTTTTTTAAATGGAACCACGTTAGTTTTGTTAGCACATCTGAACATATAAACAAATACGTAATCAGTGCCGTTTGTCGCATTGTAAAATGTTAATTACATCCGGAGATACTGTAACCTAAAGTTGACGCTTGAAACATTGTCCTCACTTCATTGCAGGGGCCCAAACAGCTGCAACATACATCGCGTTTCTACAGAATGATCTGCCAACGTTGCTCGAAAATATCCCACTGGAAACGCGTCGACGTATGTGGTATCAGCATGAGGGTGCACCTGCACATTCCGCAATTAACACTAGGCTGACCCTTGACAGTATGTTCGACGGGCGTTTCATAGGACGTGGAGGACGCATAAATTGGTCAGCCCGTTCTCCTGATCTTACACTTCTGGACATCTTTCTGTGGGGTACGTTAAAGGAGAATGTGTACCGTGATGTGCCTACAACCCCAGAGGATATGAAACAACGTATTTTGGCAGCCTGCGGCGACATTACACCAGATGTACTGCGGCGTGTACGACATTCATTACGCCAGAGATTGCAATTGTGTGCAGCAAATGATGGCCACCACATTAAACATCTATTGGCCTGACATGTCGGGACACACTCTATTCCACTCCGTAATTGAAAACGGAAACCACGAGTGTACGTGTACCTCACCCGTCATGGTAATGTAAATGTGCGTCAGTGAAAAAGACCAATAAAAAGGTGGTAGCATGTGGACGTAATGTGCTGTTCCAGTCTCTTCTGTACCTAAGGACTATCACCGTTCCCTTTGGATCCCTACGTAATTCGGTGCTCTCCGATACACACGATCGAACAGCGGAGGAGTGGTACTCAAGCGTCAACTTTAGGTTACAATATCTCCGGATGTAATTAACATTTTACAATGCAACAAATGGCACTGATTACGTATTTGTTTATATGTTCAGATGTGCTAACAAAAGTAACGTGGTTACATTTAAAAAAAACGTAGGTTTGTTTTAAAAAACATACTTCCGTGCATTTTTTTACGGTTTGTAGTAACCAGTTACACTAGCCCCTCTCCTCACGTTCGGTCTGTGGAATCGATTCGTCAGTATTTGATGTGGTTTACGAAATATATCCAGCGGTAATGTTAGGTGACTCACCCTGTATACACTGGTGGTGATGCGTGTCTCAAGAATATCGCTGCAACGTTCTAAGGAAGGATCATTGGATGTCACACGATGACAGACGTGGTAACAGCTGAATGTGACTCTCTCGAACGTTAAGAAAATACTTAGAACAGAGCCTTACAGAAGGACATAATATGTTCTTTTAAGACATGGAGATATCATGCTTTGTCTTGACGAGATTCTGGAATCAAAGAAAGTGTTCAAATTAGAATGTATACTAGTAAATTTAAAAAGTTTATCCAAAGTTAAAAGTGTGAGAAAAGTTTTTCCCTCACTGCAGCATTAAGAAACACATACATTATGCTACAAACTTCCATTTTCTTTTCTTAAGGCTTGTTCTAATCGTTATCATCAGAATGAAGTTTTTGATGACATCACTGAAATAGCGTAAAATATAAAAAAAGCTTTTCATACAAAATATTAAGTTCTGAGAGCATTCTTCAATTGTATTAATTTTGCCTATATTCTCTTTTGAAATTCTGAAGTTGAGTTCGTTATCTCAGTTTCGGATAGCTTCCAGACAAAGTAAGGTACACCGTTCTATTCGCCCTTATCAGTTTGGATTTTACACGATAAAGATCGGATGCGCTGTTTCGGATAAAAAAGTGCCATTGTGGTAGATGTGAAGCAGCCGCTATAGATGAGCAATCTAAAGACAAAAATGGAGAAATCATATAGTGATATTGGATAAGTGTTTTGATGTAAGAAACTTACATAAGTGCTATTATATTTATCAGTAATTTCGCGGCGACGTGTTAAAAATGTAAGTTCGGCTCGGCACATCCCGTTTCGTGTAATTAAACAACGTAGGTAGAAAAGTATGTTGCCAGTGAGTAATATCCAAAAAGCCGCTTTATTATATCAGGAATTCGCGACTAACAAAATGTTTCACCAGTTCAGGACACGAATCCAGATTTCCTGACAGTCGCCAGCAGTCACTTTAACCATTAGCCTATCTCACCATGCCTCCAGACATGACTCAAACGTTCATTGTCACTGCTGTTTCCACCACCTCGTTATAATCATTCTACACTGTCTGTCAAAAAGTTACGAGATCGATTTCATCCATGGCCTACAAGCGAAATCAGTGCAGTAATAGGGGTAGCGGAACTAAGAATGGAAACAAGAAATACGCATCCGCCCACTTAAATGTCGTAGTAAGTGTTTAGTACTGGTCGTTCGGGCCATAGTGTGTCAGCATTGTTGTGCCACAAATTGCAGTGGAGCAACGAACTGAACATCTCCAAAAAATGGTTCAAATGGCTCTGAGCACTATGGGACTTAACATCTGAGGTCATCAGTCCCCTAGAACTTAGAACTACTTAAACCTAACTGACCTAATGACATCAGACACATCCATGCCCGAGGCAGGATGCGAACCTGCGACCGTAGCAGCAGCGCGGTTCCGGACTGAAGCGCCTAGAACCGCTCGGTCACAGCGGCCGGCTGAAAATTTCCAAATCAGCTGCTCATGACAGTGTTTTGAAGAAGAGAAGTGTAAAGTTCGTCTAGCACAGCATCACTTCCGAACAAAAACAACGCGGTATGGGCGCCTGCAGCGACTTGATTGAAATTAAAAACGCAGACAGTTCTTTTCTGGAAAAAAATAATCAGAATGGAGATTTTGTGTTATCGACACGAACCCACCACAAAACAACAAAGAGAAAATCGGGTCTCTGTTGGACCGCTAAGACCGAAGATGCGAATGTAACGCTCGAGTTGAACAACGTCCCAAAAATGGACTTCTGTGACAGGTCCACATGAGTGTATGAACATTTCTCTGCGTTTTACTCAAGTTGGGAGGTTGAGGGGATGTACGTGGGGGCTATGTAGAAAACATGAAGCATTAAAACCACCACCTAGGCTTTTCTCCATTTTTGAAATGAAATGAAATGTGCGTATGGCGTTTTTGGCCGGGAGACTGACTCTGGAATGTTCGGCCGCCTGGTACAAGTCTTTTTATTTGAGGCCACTTCGGGAACTTGCGCTTCGTGATGATGAAATGACGATGAAGACATCACACACACCCAGTCCTTAGTGGAGTAAGTCCCCAACCCGGCGGGAATGGAATTCAGAGCCCTGTAATCGAGAGTCAGCAACGCTAACCACAAGACTACGTGCTACTGACTCTCCATTTCTTATTAATCAAGTGTCGAAAATTTTTGTACTGACGGGGTACTTCATGTGCAAATGAATTAGAGATACCTGCGATGTTGAGCAGTGATGAGCGTTCTTGTCGCCGCGACCAGTGGAATTGTTCGGTGTGTTACGAAAGTGGAATGCCGTCAGACACTGTGCTGGCATACAAGCGAAATAAGGGCAAGAGGCTCGATATCAACCGATTTCATCACGGCCATACCACGGGCACTCAGCGCTTGGTAGATACCATTTTCGAGGTCGTGATACATTCGGCTTTTCTTGTTCTTTCAAGGGTTTATTCCGAGTACCTGCATCCGGCAAATTACTGGGGCCAGAATGTTGTGCCATGATCAACAATGTGTTGATGACATGGGTGACCTCGACTGTCATGTTTGTACCAGCAGGTGGGTGAGCCACAATACACCCCAACGGTTGCCATTTCAATACTGGACAACAGCTAGGAAGTAGTCACACCACCCAGAACTACCTGCTCGGTAGGAGAGACAAGGCCACCGCCCAAACATGTATAACTTTTCATGGCTTCTAACAGGGAACATAGATTAACGTGGGAACGGGAACACCACCATTAGATGCCGAAACCGTGCAACAATTTCGCCTAGACCGATGAAAAATGGTTCAAATGGCTCTGAGCACTATGGGACTTAACAGCTGTGGTCATCAGTCCCCTAGAACTTAGAACTACTTAAACCTAACTAACCTAAGGACATCACACACATCCATGCCCGAGGCAGGATTCGAACCTGCGACCGTAGCAGTCGCGCGGTTCCGGACTGCGCGCCTAGAACCGCGAGACCACCGCGGCCGGCTGGACCGGTGAGTTACAAATTGATATACACAGATACAGATAGATCCTAGGACGCACTTCGGAAACCACATGTGGCAGTACATCGTGCTTGTCAAAGCGGTATCCTTCAGGCTGGTGGTGGAGGTTCTCGTCTGGAAGGTGTTTCTATCGGACGAAATGGCCCCCTGATACGTGTGGCATATTATCTCTCCGGCGGCCTACAGAAATCTATCTTCCAGTTTTATGTGCGTCCATTTGTACTGAACCTCGTAAATAATGTTCATCTCATCGCCCTGAATTTTGCTACTTAGCTTCGAGGAACACTGGAGAGACGTAATGGTGTTCGCGTGACCTCAAGTTACCTACCCTCAGTACTACTGAGCATACATAGGATGCAAGCAAGCGATGTATGTGCGCCTTTGACCTTGCTCTGACCAACACGCCTGAGTTGTGGATGACGGTTGAGCAGTCATAGATTGCGATGGCTTCGCGGTATTTTCAAGGTCTTGTAGATCTCATGCTATGTCATGCTCAAGCGGAGCTGGACCTGTCTACGGCAGCTGATTTCTAGATACATTCAGGTTTTGTACAACTGATGGTACAGTCAACCAGTGGATACTGTACCTAAGCAAGAGAATACAGAATGTTATACTTCAGAATTCAGCCAATGTAAGCAGGGCACATTCTTCTGACTGAGTGGGAAATCATGTTCGGGGCTCCCGTTTAACACACAACAAGCAGAATTATTTCTTTTCGGAGATGACACTAGTACTGTAATCAGTCCAGACGGAAATCCAGCAACAGAAGAAATGGTAAGTAACGTTCTTAAAAATATTAATGATTGTTTTTTTGCGAATGGTCTCACTCTCAATTTAAAAAAGACATAAGATATTCAATGTCGTTCATCTTGAGGTGCTACACCAGTGATAAGTGTGTACACATGGTGAGGAAATAATATCTAGGTTGGAAACTTGAAAATTTTTGTATTTTGTGTGTGAGAAAATAAAAAACGAAAAAAACACGTTTTGGAATTCCTAAAACAGCGTGGTTTAGCCACATTTTCACTTCGAAAAATGCAAAACTTGGGGCTGGGCAAATCAGTAACATGACATATTTGCATATTTTCATTCAATAATGTTATATGAAATGATATATTGGGTTACTTCATTTTTAAGAAGGAAAGTCTTCATTGCTCGAAAACGTGATGTAAGAACAATATGTGGTGCTTACTCACGATCATCTTTGTTTAAGGATTTAGGCATTTTGACTATTGCTTCACATTGTATTTATTCCCTCGTGAAGTTTGTTGTAAATCATCCACTGCAGTTCAAAGAAAACAATGATGTACATAACGATAATACTAGAAGAAAAAATGACATTCATTGCTCCCCATTAAGGTTGTCTATAGCACAAAAAGTGGTGCAACCGAAATTTTTTATCACTTATCCTGGAAAATTTAATTTCTGTCATAAACTTTATGTAACTTGTCGGCGATTCTCCTAAATAAAAACACCATAAGGCGTAGTTATAGGGTAGTTCATTAGGTAAGAGCTAGTAAACTTTTTTGGGAACGATCTGCATAGTCTGCTCGTAATTGTTATGGAGTTTTAAAACACCCTCATTCAGAGGACATCCACATCAGTATTTGTACTAGTATTTGTATTAAAGCGTTGGTTAACTCTGTGTATCACTTTTATCTTTACAGACGCTTGGCATAAAACAAATGATGTAACAGGTTTGACAGCCCACAACACAAGGCCAAGGGATCTCCATTTTCCTCCCTCATAAAAATTCTCCCCATGAGGCCGCCTTTAGGAGGGAATATGAGTCATTACGCCTTGTGTTATCTTTGACATTTTGGATCACAGTAATAGAGCGAGATTTTCTCCTTGTATTTCTACGTAAATTGTGACTATAAAATACTGCAACACATTTTCCAGCATTCAGTTGTCTCCACAGTCTCTAGTTGATGTAATAACAAAGCCTCAGACAGTAATCTTACTTTCTAGAATCGCCACAGAAATATCCCTATTCGCCGATAAGTCCAGTAAGGAGGGCACGTCTCTATGTCACGGCTGTGAAACGAGCACTTTATTACACAATGACGTCATCTGTTTGAAGCTTTCTCGTCACCTCTTCACGTTCAAACTACCGTTATTGCACACAGTTCTCCTGTAAATATTCCTTGGAAATTTTGCTTCACAGTGAAAAAAAAAAATTCTACAGACTGTATATTGCTAATAGTGGTTTGGTTTCGTCGTTGCCTCCATATCTCTGACTTAGTGTATGTTGATTAGAGAGAGACGTACGGTGCAGACGTCTCATCACACTGAAAAATCTTCACGTCACGTAACATCGTATCAGGTATCGACGCAATTTGCTCTTAGTTAATTGGTATCGTATGTGAGCTTGTGTTATATGACGTCAGAAGAACAGTTAAAAATAAAGCATCAGAAAGTGTTTTCTCGTTTCTAAAGGAAAAACGATATGGTCGTAAAACATTCGAACGCGACTGCGACCTCTTTGACTTTTGCGCTGCAAATTGGATAACGAACTGCTACTGTGGATGGGATGTTGCGTTATATCAGACTTGACCCTAAGTTTATCAGCCTCCGGAAATAATGAAGTAAGAAACAACATATTTACACAGAGCAGAGCTCTGTTTATGAACGAAGTGTGTTACGAAGGCAGTAATCGGAAATGCAAACACGAAGGGCATGTGGAAAGGCTTTGCCATAAAAGAGAATAAGAAGTTTTTTTATTCCTATGTATGTAAAGAATCATTTACAGAGTCGGCACAGCATGTAATGCCAGAAGTATCATTTATGACCTGTACATCCTAGTGAATGCTACTTAATTACGTTAAACTTTAAAGTTCAGTGCAAGCTAGCCAAAGATCAGGCGAAATATTAAAGCCTTATTAGAAAATTCATTAGAAAATGTCTGACTAACGGTATAGAAGCAAAGTTTACAGTTATACAGGGTAGCAGAAACAAGGTTTTCGATATTTTGAGAGGTGATGGTATGGATCAAAACAAGACAATAACGTCCAGAAAACATGGGCTCTAAAATACGTACCTTAAGAGCTACGAACACTTGTTCATCTTCGTTACTGTGAAACACATCTCTTCTACTGCAAACCCTTTGCTATTACGAACGACCTATAGAATGCAGTTAATTGATTAGGACACATTCCTCTGTTAGTGTTCGTGGATACAGCATGCAGTAAACTTCTTTTAGTGTTGTTACTGTGAACAGTATTTACAGTTCTGGGTTAATGCAACATATACATTATTTCTAATGGAACAAGTTTTTGTTTTGATAAGTATGTGAAATTCACTTACATTGTAGTTTTATCTTTGCGCTTACCGGCATAGTGGGAGACTCCTATTCCACATGCAAATAGCAGACATGGTCTGTTGTGGTCTTGCAAATGGAAGCAACTGTGAAGTTCGTATCCTGCTTATTGAAAAATATGCAGAACGCAGGGTGCCATCTGCACAACTATACAGCCGTCATTTCAGACTATGGCTCTACTGCTCCCATAACGGCGGATCTTACCACTATTGTGGTGGAGTGAGTATTGCAAGAAGATTACGCAGTTCCGTAGGTCGTTTGTGACAGGAAAGTGCTTTGTTCATAGCTCTTATGTATGCAATTCAGAGCCCACGTGTACTGGACATTTTCTTCTTGTTTTGGTCCATACTACCACCTCTCAAAACATGGACCGCTTTTCTTTCACACTCTATATATCGAACTGAATAACCTTGAAACATCACAAAAAAGGAAAGCTGAGAGGTCACATAATATGTACAGCCACGAGTAGTCGGACTGGACACACTTACTATGTTAGAGACCTTTTCTATCGGCAAGGCGAGTATCATATTTGTTACATTTATACACCATTGAACACACAGCAGGCTGAAATCAACATTTATACACAGCAACTGTTTGAAGCTGTTTTTCCTGAAACAGTCACGTAACGTATGCAAATTGATAGTGGAAGACCCTTTTGAACAGAATACTGAACTGATGGTGAGGATATGATAAACAATAGTAATAGTGATTGTCGATAAGTGAGTAATGTAACCTTAATTTTCATTTACTCTTAATTCAGATTTGCGTGTCTTCTAAAGTGAGAGAATGTTGAAAACATTCTGAGTGGCACATGGACAATAAAGCCCCCCCCCCCCCCCCCACACACACACACCGATAAGTTGGCCGACTCTTTCTGCCGAGCGGGTCTAACCTGACCAGTTTGCCTGCGTGTGGGCGATTTTATAGTGGATGACCCATCCTGGTGCATCGATTTGACGGCGCACCTACAAGTCCAGACCGCTGCCTATCAGCTCACACTCCGACAGTGAAGGCACGTGGGGTCTGCCAACCATTGCCCCCACACAGTCAGACGGTTCGGATAGCAAGTCGACGCACCGATCAGGCTGTGAATGAGCGGCTTAAGAGCTGGCCGCCACCCTTAGATCCATTGTATAGAAGGCCTCCTGAGGGAGATGTGAGGGTCGACAGCTCACTGGCCATCCCAGCCTTCTGTAATGCCACCTGGGACAAATAACTTCTTACATAAACATCAGTAGGATCTCCAGTGGTGCAAGCCTCTTTCGATGAAGAAGTTTTGTTTGTGGGCGCTCAACTACGCGGTCATCAGCGCCCATACAAAGTCCCAATTTTTTCTCAGTCCAGTTTTTTGACACAGTTCAATCTAGACACTGTCACGAATGATGATGATGATGAAATGATGAAGGCAACACGAACACCCAGTCCCCGGGCACAGAAAATCTCCAACGCGACCGATCGAACCCGGGACTCCGTGATCCAGAGGCAGCAACGCTACCCACTAGAGCACGGGCTGCGGACGCAAACCACTTTCGAAAACATTTTACAACCTGGGAGTGGAGTGTGAAGCAAAGCTTCGTAGCAGAATGCAATATTGCGCTAAAATGTAGAAAGCAGGCCTTTTCCCTGGACAGCACCGAATGCTACCGATATACATCTCGAAAGTGGTATTGAGATCTGCAGTTCTAGGCTTTAGAAAATGTGAATGACCGCTGGATGTATTGACTCCACCAAAAACAAATTTTTACGCACATAAGAATCGCAGGGCTTGGCTCACTTAAATAAACTATAGGGTAGGCAGAGAAGCTCGCCTGTGCCGATGATGACCACTTCTGTTCTCAGAAAGATACACACACACACACACACACACACACACAGAGAGAGAGAGAGAGAGAGAGAGAGAGAGAGAGAGAGAAGCGACTTTTTCATGTGTAAGATAGTGGAACAATCGGTATTAATTAACTAAATAGAGGAGATCCGAGGGAAAGGGACTAGCACGTTCTAAGGAGCCCAGCCAGCCTGAACTCAGTGACA
The DNA here is from genome assembly GCF_023864275.1 of Schistocerca cancellata. NCBI lineage: Eukaryota > Metazoa > Arthropoda > Insecta > Orthoptera > Acrididae > Schistocerca > Schistocerca cancellata. Next base: position 1,037,270,939 of record NC_064626.1, read on the forward strand.
GATGGAAAAAACGGTAATGGAAGGTTTCCTTGAAGTAAACATTCGAGCAGAGATCACTTCTTCGCCGTCCGATGTGGCCGAGCGGTTCTAGGCGCTTCAGTCTGGAACCGTGCTGCTTCTACGGTCGCAGGTTCGAATCCTGCCTCGGGCATGGATGTGTGTGATATCCTTAGGTTAGTCAGGTTTAAGTAGTTCTAAGTTTAGGGGACTGATGACCTCAGATGTTTAGTCCCATGGTGCTTAGAGCCATTTGAACCATTTTTTGTGATCACTTCTTCACTAATTCCATCTTGAACGTCTACTTCACCTGAGTCATAAATTTCCCATTCATTATTTTGGAGGGCACCCTAAAATTTTTGCAACGCCTGCCAGGCTTACAATTCATTTAAAACCTGGGTCACCTTGCACAAGAAGTTTTGAGAATCGCGCTGCCATTGTTTGGCTGTTAGTGTCTAAATTATCAGTCAGTAGTACCAGAATTTTTCAAACTAGCTGAAAAAATTAAGTTATCATGATGAAAAGTACTAGTTTTTGTTCAGAATCTCCTACTTGTGTTTCGCTGTTCCGTCGCTTCACACTACCTTTGGTTCAGCAGTGCGCCTTCTTTGCTAGAAACGGCCCCGAAACGTACGGTTTCACTATAGCCCTAGATTGGATTGTGTAAAAATCGGACTTCGTAACGATTGGAACTTTGTACGGGTGCTATTACCGCGCAGTTGAGCGCCCCACAAACCAAACATCATCATCACTAGAGCCCTAACGCGAACGTAAACACAAGTCCTACCAACATATTTTTAACCTTTTGAACAAGGATGTTAAGCTTTTGTTAAAAGCAGTGGAGGGAACGTCCTGGGACAAAGTAGAGAAGAAAATTCCATATAAAAATAAGGACCAAACCCCTTTCTTTTGAGGTAATAGGCATTTACACAACTGTGTCTGGAGTTGGCAGACGTACCAGGCATTTTGCCATACGTGTGCCTGCGTGTGTCAGTCACTTATTGAGGTTCTCTACTGAAAGCGACGTCGTAGTGCGCAGTTTGACCATTACTGCTGCGTCAGACTGCGGCAGAATGAGTCAGATGCACCCTTTGCGAGAATCCAGCTAGTGTGATAAACGGACATGATTCATACAGCCAGCCGTGACATTACAAATTCCGATACGGCGGAAATGGTGTAACTTGTCTGATGCATGAAGTTGCAGTGGGACAATGTTGTGACCAACTTAATCATCAGACATCTATTCAAAGTATTTTCTTCATATAGGGTCATACCGGATGTTTACTTCATGCTACTCAGTTAAATGTAATGTATGATTTCGAACTTTGGTTGCCTATATGTTCGACAGAATTTGTTATGCGCCTGAAATCTTAGTAAAAGCAAGACAGACATTACATCGCCGCTGAGAAATCTATGTTAACTTGAGTAAACATAAAAAGTTATTTCTGATCCTTGGGGAACGCTGAACCTGAAAAAAGTATGGGAATAGCATTGTCAGTCACATTAAGAACTATTATCTCGAAGTAGAGGGATATTAGGCTTTTGTGTACAGTACTCTTCTCCATCGTAGAAACGATATCCTGAAGCTTGGACAGTGATTTATCCGACAGGCTGTATACATTTGAAAATTAAGAACGGTGGAATTAGAGTTCTGTTCACGTATCAGATGAAATGCTGTTCCACGATATGGAGGGCACGCAAGTGTTCTTGAACGTCGATTCCTTTTACTTGTGTGTGTGGCGACTACGGCGCAAAGCGCTTCGGAATTCATTCGTGACTTTTAGCGCTGTGAAAGGAAAGACGTAAGTCATGTCCGATAATGAGAGACCACGAGATGGTGGGTAAAATGAGCTCTACTACCCGACATCCAAAAAGGAAAAGAAGGAATGGGTTGCAGAAAATGGTTCAAATGGTTCTGATCACTATGGGACTTTACATCTGAGGTCATCAGTCCCCCAGAACTTAGAATCACATGACTTTTGTCACCTCACTGTAAAACGATGGACCCACTTGAAACAACCTAAGTAACCGAAGGACATCACGCACATCCACGCTCGAGGCAGGATTCGAACCTGTGAACGTAGCAGTCGCGCGTTTCCGGACTGAAGCGCCTAGTACCGCTCGGCCACCGCGGCCGGCGGTTGCAGAAACCTATGTCGACCATCGCTGCTTTCTCTACAACGGATTTCATAATCCGAATGTTTTCAGTTTGTAAGATTTATCCGAAATATTATTTCAATCCTTTGGTTCACTTTTTCATAACATATAATTTTGTTAGGGGGAAGAGGGGGGGGAGGAGGCAGGTCAGTGGAATGTGACGACGGTGGTTGCGTTGCTATACATAGTTCCATTGGATGGGCACCGGGCACCGATTGCGTCCGAAAATGCGCCTGGCCAATTTCAGCATTACCTCAGCAAACAGGTCGACTGCGCGCGGGTGAGGCACATTATAAACAGGTCGTCTGCGCGTGAGTGTTTTATTTGCTGCATGGTGATGTTTGCTCTGAACTGTTGGCAGCATTGCCATCCTTAGTCACTTTCTCAGAATGCCTTGCTATGTGTGAATTCCTTAACTTCGTCCACTTCTCGATCCCCAATTCTGATGTTAAGTTTCTCGCTGCACTCATTTCTGCCACTTCTCATTACTTTCGTCTATTTTTCTACTTACTCTCAATCCGTATTCTATATTCATTAGACTGTTCACTCCATTCAACAGATCCTGTAATTCCTCTTCCCTTTCACTAAGGATAGCCATGTCATCAGCGAATCTTATCATTGATGTCCTTTCACCATGAATTTTAATCCTGCTTTTGAACCTTTTTTTTTATCTGTCTTTACTTCTTCGTAGTAAAGATTGAACGTTAGGGGCGAAAGCCTACATCTCTGTCTTACACCGGCCGGCCTAAGTGGTGCCGGCACGGTAGCTCAGCTCGTTCGGTCAGAGAGTTAGCTGCCCTCTGTAATAAAAAAACTGAGTTAATGGAACAACGACGAACTGAAACGGGTGTCTTGCGACGTCCGCCCCGAGCAGATACAACGAACGAAAACGAACAAAATCAGATTAAAAAAAAAAAAAGTGGCCGTGCGGTTCTAGGCGCTGCAGTCTGGAACCGCAAGACCACTACGGTCGCAGGTTCGAATCCTGCCTCGGGCATGGATGTGTGTGATGTCCTTAGGCTAGTTAGGTTTAACTAGTTCTAAGTTCTAGGGGACTAATGACCTCAGAAGTTGTGTCCCATAGTGCTCAGAGCCATTTTTTGTCTTACACCCTTTTTAATCCGTTCTTGGTCTTCCTGTTTTACTGTTCCCTCTTGGTTCTTGCTCATGTTGAATGAAAATAGTATTTTATCGAGCATCTTTAACCATAACTACGACACATTTAGTTCTGACCCTCTGAAAATGGGAGGGAAAATGCTGCAGTACCAACTTGACTGTTGTTTCCCTTCGCGCCCAGTTGACTTGTCTCAAAAATTGACCACCACGTTCAGTTGACCTATTTCCAAAGTGACCGCGCGCGCTATTGAACACTTCAACAGCACGTAAAGATCTCGGTCTGCGCGCAGTCTGGATCACCCGATTCCATGTAACACAGAATGAACGCCCTTGTTTTCCTCCGACTAGAAGTGAATGGCCGAGCGTGATGGCGTAGTAGTTAGCACAGTGGTCTTACATTCGGAAGGACGATGTTTCAAATCCGCGTCCAGTCATCGAGATTTAGGTTTTCTGTGATTTCCGTAAATCGCTCCAAGGAAAATCCGGGGTGGTTCCTTTGAAAAAGGCACAGCCGATTTCCTTCCCCATCCTTTCGTAGTCCGAGCTTGTTCTCTGTCTCTAATGACCTCACTTCGACGTGACGTTGAACTCCCATATTTCGTCTTTCCTTCCATATAAGTGAACGACCTAAAGCTTGGTGTCGTACCCTAATCAACGTGTAACTTGACATTTTTTACATATACAAGGCAGTTACAAATGAGAAAGTGAAAGTAAAGAGGGAGAAATCGTTATCGAAATCCGAACCTTTGTCGTAATATTTGTTCACCCGACTACCAAGTACCTACTATTCTTTTTTCTTATAGACTACTTGACACAATTCTGACATGAAAGACTATTATTCTATACCAATTTATGTGAGCGTCTACGATGAAATTATCAGGCATTTGCAATTATCATGAACGATATGGCAGAAAAATTTTACAAGGATAACATTAATGAGTTTACGTTACATCACTGCCTCGTAATGACTATGCCGGTGGCATGAGAAAACCTATAGTAAATCTTCATCGTGTTAATCGCGAGTTTTCAGCATTGCTCTGAACGTCTGGCAGTCTAAATACAGAGTGTTCAAAAAAGAAAAAAAAGTCTCGAATACTTTGAGAGGTGGTAGTACTCGTCGAAACAGAAAAATAAGTCCAATAAACATGGGTTCGGAAATGCTTACTTTCTGCGACAAACACGTGTTTACAGGAGGTGTTCAACGTGGCGTGCATTCATGGCGGTGCACCCCTCTGCCCACCGGCGTAAGGAATGGCGTACCCTTTGAAGTATAGCCGGGACCAGCCGCACAGCCCATGACTGCAAGCGCCCTAGACCGCTCGGCTAGATCCTGTGCTCTAAGGGCCTGAAAGCGCTGTAGATGATATGGGTACAGCATTTGTTCATGAAGTACGTCCACAGTTAAATGAATGAGACACGCCTTCTGCCGCTCCTAATCGTCGCACACTGGTCCCAGGGGTTTCTTCCACCGAACGTAGCACACGCTCCTCCATGTCTGGCGTGCGGACCGTGCAGGGCTTTCCACTGGCACTCTCCTAACGTGCAAGGCTGCCTCAGACGCTGGAAAAGTCTAACGAACAGCTTATCGGAGGGCACTCTGCGTTGTGGATATTTTTCAGCGTAGTGGGCACGGGCTTGCAGGCTACATCTAATTACTAAACCATAGCATAGTTTCATATCCGCCATTTCACTTGTCGAGTAGCAGGACTCCATTGTTAACAAATGGCGGAAGGGAGAAAATGTAAATGTACTACACCATTTGTACGTGCAAACAGTGCAATGACAGTAGAAACATAAGTGAATAAAACATCATAATACGTAGCCAGGATTGACAGCACTGTACAATAAAGCACATAAACACGACGAAAACTAACGTAGCTTGCAACAACACTCGAACCGCACAACTGACTGCAGACAACCTAATGGTAGGTAAATATTGTGAGTAAGATGTCACAATACCCTGCCGATACAGTTGACGGAGCGCCAATGCAACAACTGTGATAATATCCGCAACCAAGCGTCGCGCAGCCCTTCCTATAAACACGCGTCTATCTAGCAAAATATATGTTTCCGGAACCATTTTCACTGAACTTATTTTTCTTGTGTCGATGAGTACTACAACCTCTCGAAGTATTCGATACTTTTTTTTGAACACCCTGTGTCTACATTTTTAGTAGCCCTTGATTATCGGAAGACTTAGCGCCTTTTGGAATCAGTAACGTCATATAACTGCTCGAAAATAGGAATGACTTAGGACGGGAATCGGTTCAGTCAAATAATGATCAGTTGTGATAGACTGCGGTTTCTTAGCTGACTGCTGAAAATACAAGTCAGCCTGTGCAAGGAATCGTTAGCGCTTCACTTGAATTCTCACGGCAATATCCTGCAGTTTTAATCAAGAGTGTAGGATTAGCCTCGTGCTTGTTAAATTGGAAGAGAGTGCTGGAAAAATGTTGAACAATCTTAAGAAAATGACGCTCGAGGAGACAATCTGAATGTTTCCTAAAGATTAAGTTACAAAATTATAAAAATAAAACTCGATTTTAATTTGCAAGATCTGGAACTACATTTATCTCCAGTAATAAACGGCAAACAACGCCGTATTGAAAATAACGTAAACATTCTTATTCTCCATCCATAAATGCAACTGTGAGATAGTTCAAGAACATTGTACAATGACAAATTGGTTCTTCCAAGCGATTCACAATTATATGTAAAGTATATCTGCTGGTTCAAATGAGTCCGTAGTTTTACAGTCAGGTGATAAAAGTCATGCGATAGCATTATGCATACATACATACATACGTAGGCTACATACATATGGCGGCAGTATTGCGTACACAAGGTATAAAACGGGAGTGCTCTGGCAGGACGACGTTGTGGCTACCTCGATCAAAGCCCACGAGCTGCTCCCGCACCATCACAGACTGCTACAAGTATGTATGAAATGAAGCTCCTCCTCCTCCAACTCCGGAAGCTACTCAAGGGCATCCGCTGGTAAATGGAGCTAGATGCATGGGACATTCCATTCCAGAAATCGCAACGCAATTCAATATTCTGAGATCCACAGTGTCGAAGGTGTGCCGAGAATACCAAATATCAGGCATTACCTCTCACCGCGGTCAACGCAGTGAACGACGGCCTTCACTTAATGACCTAGAGCAGCAGCTTTCGCGTATAGTTGTCAGTGCTAACAGACAAGCAACACTGCGTGAAATTCTTGCAGAAATCAGTGTGGGACATACGATTAACACCTCTGTTAAGACAGTTGAGGCGAAATTTGGCATTAATGGGCTATGGCAGCAGGCGCCCGACGCGAGTGCTTTTGGATAGCATCGCCTGCAGTGCCTCTCCTGGGGTCGTGTCCGTATCTGCTGGACCAAAGATGACTGGAAAATAGTGGCCTGGTCAGATGAGTCCTGATGTCAGTTGGAAGTGCAGATGATAGGGTTCGAATCAGACCCCACGAAGCCATGGACTCAAGTTGTCAAAAAGGCACTGTGTTGGGTCTATAACGGTGTGGACTGTGTTTACGTGGAATGGGCTGGGTCGTCTGGCCCAACTGAACCTATCATTGACTAGAAATGGTTATGTTAGGCTACTTGGAGACCTCTGCACCTTTTCATGTACTCATTTTTCCAAACAACGATGTCATGTCACCGGGCCATAGTTGTTAATTACTGGTCTGAAGAAAATTCTGGACAATTCGAGCGAATTATTTGGTCACCCATATCGCCCGACATGAATCCCATCAAACGTTTGAGGGACACATAATCGAAGGGTCAATAAAATCCTGCACCGGCAACAGTTTCGCAGTTACGTATGGATATAGATGTGCGGCTCAATTTTCTGCAGGGGGCTTCCGGCGACTTGTTGAGTCCATGCCACATCGAGTTGCTGCACTACGCCGGGCAAAAGTATTCCGATCCGCTATTAGGAGGTATCCCGTGACTTTTGTCTCCTCAGTATAACACCTAAATTTGATACCAGTAGATTTATTTCATTTGGGAATGCCCTCTTTGCCTGCACTCGTCTGGTTCTGATATCCCCTTTGCAGTCATGCCTAGTTTTGTTTCCAAGGTAGTACAACTCCATCACATCGTTTACCAAATGTTTTCTAATTTTGATGATAAAATTGTCGCTAATGCAATTCCTGCTGCTCTTCGTCACTCTCGTCTTCCTTCGGTTGACTCGCAGTTCATATCCCATGGTCATTAGATTGTTCATTCCGTTTAAGAGGTCCTCTAATTCTTCCTTACTTCCACTATGTAATCATTCATAAACACTGACTTTCCAATAGGGACTGAAATAGCTGTTCGAGAGCTTCCGTTTATCAGTGTAAATTTTAATAAATTTCAATATTCTAAGTGATTTTATTCAAGATCGGGCGCCCGAGATATTAATGTGAAATAATACCAGAACGTACTTGACGAAAGAAATTTCCGGACCAGGATTCGTACCCGGATTTCACGCTTTAGGCGAGCGGTCGCCTTAACCGCTTCGGCTATCCGAGCACGTTTCACGTCGAACCTAAATCCCCAAATGTCGCACACTATAGGGTAGTGTCCCCTGCCCATTATTCCTCTTCACTCGCGACCCTACTGTATTCCTGCGAGCAATCGAACAGTATTGTGCATATGCACTTAAATATCAATATGCTATCACGTTCATTTATTATGTAGGTAAGGTGTCTGTTTTTTTTCGATATGCATGTCCGAAAAACGGATACCATACCTATATAATTACCGAAACATTTTATGATATCATAATTCTGTTTGCAATCAGGTTAACTGTAAGGATGTCTTCACTAGAAGACGTATAGTCTTTTGTCACAGGAATATTAGTTGCAGAATTATCTGCATCAACTTAGCAATTTCCCCAAAAGGACTACATTAATTTCTGCTGCTAGTATCAAACGTCTGTGAATAGAGTTTCGCTGTTCGAAATCCAATAAGTTTTTTCTTGGTGAAGAAGTTGGCACTGGAGAGGAAGACGTGGTGGGTGGCATCAAACCAGTCAAAATTGTGATGAAGAAAAAGAAAAAAAGGTGATATAAGACGTGTTCTCAGACTTCGACATAGAGAAACCAGGGACATCAATAGTGCGTTTTTAGCCAACAGAACTCTTCATTCCTGTACATACAGTCGTCGAGTTATTGTGCGGCAAATACGCCTGTACTCTGAGTCACTGAGAAAGTGGTCATGTGGATACAAACCTTGGCTGGAATAGAGCAAAGGAGAAAGACGAGGCCCGAATGCATCTCGTTTCTTCTCATGTTTTCTTTTCATGAAACGTTTAAATCTTGTGTGAAATGGGAAATAAGATAAAGCGCATGCGACAGATTCCTTACGCGGCATTCGCAACGGGAAGTCGGTCATCTTTAGTAGCTCGCGTCGCAATAAAGATAGCTCAGGTTACGATAAGCAACCGCCCCTTATCGCGGCCCAGAGAACAGTTCGACAAGTGAGGCGCTATCATTAAGTGGAGAGTTTTCAAGGCGATGAACGCCAAGATGCTACGCTTGCGCGTGGACGACTGGGCCTTGGTGCGTCGTAAGTCACGGATCTCCGCTGAGCGGCGAGCCAAGGTCATGACCACCGACACATGTGCCGGCTTACGAGTTGCGCGGAGCGTTTGTTTTGGTTGACGGAATGGCATCCGCTCTTTCAGCTGAGTCTCTGACTACGGAGTTCACGGAAGCGCGGTGTAGAAGTGTCCGCAAAGAATTCCAAGTGTAGCTGATGTTATACCCGAAGTCATTTCTCGTAGGGTTTCCGAGGAATGTCAGCTTCAATTTCTGGCATTTGTCTGGTAGAAATGCCGAAGTCACTCGCGCAGAACGTTCCAGTCTTGCTGCAGTAAACTGGGGAAGTGAAAAGATACTCCTATCTGAGAAATAAAATTACTCAAGATGTCTACGGAACATACCAGAAGCACAGTTTGGCTATATTATCAGCACATCACCTCTGGCACTACTGAAACGTCAGCTACATTGCCGCTTTCGTCTGTCAATGCTGATGTAATTATTAAACTGCTACGTAGACGTGTAACTGGGATTATTCTTGTCGTAGCTATTTACAGTTAGAATTCTCACTGATTTAAAATAAGATGTGCAATTAGATGAAAACAAAATTCCACACTATATAAACAGTGTTTTAAAATCTTTTCCAAATAATTATTTTTCGTTAAGCTTTTAATGAACGCAGACGATTTTAATGGAGATACCGCTGACGTTATTAGTCTCGAGAACTAAACAACAATCGACTACTCATCTGAACAGAAAATGATTTCAAATAAAATCATAGTCCTCGAAGCTCCATGCAAGAAGTAAAACAGCTCACATCCATAGTGGAAAACTGGTTTGAACTGAGTTTTTGTAATTTAGATCACACAGACAAATTAAATTTATGATTTTTATTCGGCAGAAACAATGCAAAGAGAATGAACTAAAGGAAGATGACTCTGAATACACTGTAGGAGGCGACACAGTGGATCAAAGCGATTAGTCTTGGTGTATTCACTGACTTATTGTCGCAGCCTTTTTCGGAATGGATGAATAGTTGTCTTAGATATTACGTCTTTACTTACAGAAAATGTAATTCTCCTATTGCAGAGGAAAGGTTTTCGATGTAAATCACGAATAATTTGGCGGTTAAGGTTTTTACTTGTTTAACACGTCCAAGCCCAAGAAGTGATTGTGTGTAACAGCATAATAGTTATAAATGCTATAGTTTTATAAATTGAAGCAAAAATATAAGAATGACTGACAAGTTTGATTTGAACTAATTATTACAAGCATTCTGGTTCTCACATGGGAAGTTAAGTCAGTGTTGACCACAAGTTCCCCGAAAAGTAGTTCAGTAACCTTACTGGAAATGTTTTTTTATTCTCGTAGAATGGTACCTGTCCTGCGCAAAATATGATAACTTGTTGATGGTTGGAGAGACAACATCGCGAAAACCAGTTACAGATGTCTGCCACTGATGCATCAGGTATACAGATGGTGTTAACGCCCTCTGCATGAGTGCCCGAATGTGATGCACTGAAGCACCGAAGCTGGTAACCATACAATATATGACACGATAAGGACGGCTGTAGGTTTTTCATTTTCTTACAAAACCATTTGTAGTCAGTGATTGTTTCAGCTGATCTAGGGGACCCAGTCCATTCCATGTGAACACAGCCCACCTTATAATGCAGCCACCACCGGTTTGTACAGTGCCGTGTTGACAACTTGGGTCCATGGCTTTGTGGGATTTGCTCCACATTCTAAACCTACCATCAGATGTTAGCAACTGAAATCGGGAGTCATCTGACCAGGCCACTGTTTTCGTCTAGGATCCAACTGATATGGCCACGAGCCCAGGAGAGGCGCTGCAAGCAATGTCGCGCTGTTGGCAAAGGCATTAGCGTTGGTCGTCAGCTGCCATAGCCCCTTAACGCCGTTACCGAGCGAGGTGACGCAGTGGTTAGCACACTGGACTCGCATTCGGGAGGACGACGGTTCAATCCCGCGTCCGACCAGCCTGATTTAGATTTTCCGTGATTTCTGTAAACCACTTCAGGCAAATGCCGGTATGGTTCCTTTGACAGGGCACGGCCGACTTCCCCCTCCTTCCATAATTCAATGAGACCGATGACCTCGCTGTTTGGTCTCTTCCCCCCCAAATCAGCCCAACCCTTAACGCAGTATTTCGCTGCACTGTCCTAACGAATGCATTCGTCGTACGTTCTACATTGATTTGTGCGGTTATTTCACGTTGTTTCTCTGTTAACACGGACAACTCTTCTCAAACACTGCTGCTGTTTGTCGTCAAGTGGAGGCTGTTGGTCACTGCGATGTCCGTGGTGAGAGGTACTGCCTGAAATTTGGTATTCTCAGCACATTATCTGAGCTGTGGGTCTCGGAATATTGAATTCCCTAACGATTTGTGAAATAGAATGCCCCCATGCGTGTAGCTCCAACTACCATGCCGCGGTTCAAAATATGTTAATTCCCGTCGTGCGGCCATAAACAAGTCGGGAACCTTTTCACATGAGTCACCTGAGTACAAATGACAGCTCCGCCAACGGACTGCCCTTTTATATTTCGTGTACACGACAACACGGCCACCGGTGTATGTGCATATCGCTATCCCATGACTTATGAAAGTTCAGTGTACAATTGCAAGCAGACTCTCATAAAAGAAGAAGATCTCATTTCGCAGTGTAAGTGACTGTGACGAGGGAGTGGAATTGAGGACGATCAACATTTTCACTTCCCCTAACTAGAAAGAGACTGTGTGGTTTCGAATATAATGGAGAACATTGGCGCAAAGTCTGATGATGAGGAAGTGCAAGTTACCACTTCTTCTCCTCTTGTCGGTCAAATACCGGTGGTATAAATTTCTTTCACCGTCAGGTTTCGAACCAAATACCTTAGAATTGATTGCATAAACAAGCGTTAAGGATCTCCCCTGCGGAGGAGAGTGGCAACAATCCGGGTACACAAAAAGAAATGCATTTAGGGACCACTCTACTTCATTTTTTCAAATTGAATGATCAGCTAAGGTGCCACGAAATAAAAAGCTTTATACTGAAGAGCTTCAGTCTAATATCCAACTTCTGAAAAATATGTGTTATCGATAGTTGTGCCCCAAATTAATTTAATTTTGGGTATGCAATTTGTTACGCTATATTAGAAAGTTCAAGAGCTTTAATGGATTGGAAATAACAGCCAACCAGCTTCAAAATAAAGGTTTATTAAACCTTGAAGCTGCGCGGGGTAGCCGCGCGGTCTGAGGCGCTTTGCCACGGTTCGCGCGGAGGTTCGATTGCTCCCTCGGTCGTTGGTATGTGTGTGTCCTTAGCACCTTAGCATAAGTTAGTTTAAGTTAGATTAAGTAGTGTGTAAGTCTAAGGACCGATGATCTCAGAGGTTTGGTCCCTTTGGAGCTTATCACTAATAAATCCTGAACATAGTTTCGACAGTTTTAAAGCTGTTTTCTTCAGAAAGTATTTTACGTAGAATCACATTATCTGTATCTAATGTGGGAGTCGCTGACTCTGTCTAGAACATGTGCGTGTCATCCTCTTAATCACCATTTAAAATACATTATTTAAAAGTAATCGATCTCTACTGCAGGGCTTTGTCTAAGACTTCTTAAAATATCACACATTTGCCATTGGATCCAATAACGTGTAGTGTGCCACTTCACAAATTTGTATATCGTATATGACATTAATTACAAAAGCCGGTCGGTGCGGCCGTGCGGTTCTAGGCGCTTCAGTCTGGAACCGCATGACCACTACGGTCGCAGGTTCGAATCCTGCCTCGGGCATGGATGTGTGTGATGTCCTTAGATTAGTTAGATTTAAGTAGTTCTAAGTTCTAGGGGACTGATGACCTCAGAAGTTAAGTCCCATAGTGCTCAGAGCCATTTGAACCAATTACAAAACATGGCATCGGATCCTACAGAGGCTAAATAAGTCACTTACATATTTAGTAACGTGCGTATGCAGAATGTTAAGAAGTGCCTTACAACATGTAAGTAACGCAATTGTTTCAGCCAAAACTATCAGAACTAGGTTGCATGAAATAGGCTTTAATGCCAGTCGACCTGTAAAGTTTTCAGGTGTGCGTTATGGAAATCATGCACGTCGTATTTTGATGTGCCTACAACATCAAAATTGGGCAGTGGATCATGGAGACAAGGCGTGTTTACAGTCGAATCACGCTTCAGTTGTCACCCAGGTTCAAGAAGAGTTCTCATACGGTGGCGACCACGTGACGCAGAAAGGCATGGAAACTTACAGGAGATCAACAAATTTCAAGGAGCATTGTCTGGAGAGGAATGATGACCAATAGCAAAACGGACCTCGTTTTTGTAAGGAAACACAGAGAGCAGATCTTTATATTCGAAACATTTTGCAACCTTTGGTACTTCCGATCGCTGAAGTGTGTGAGCCTGAATTCCTTTACATGTACGATACCAGACCACATGTTGTCGGACTTGTGTCTGAATGGTTTGAAAGACGCAATATTCAGGTGCTACAGTGGGCCGCTCACTCTCCAGATCTAATCCGCACAGAGCAGCTCTTGGAAAGCCTTCAAAGAAACCTTTCGGAGACTGCGGACAACATCCAGTGTGTGGATCAGCTATAAACTCGCAGAACATTCCTCAAGATGAGATCTTGTATCATACTTCGTCAATGAAAAGGAGTTGCAGAGCTGTACGTAACTCAAAACGAGGTCCAACGCTTACTGATGCAAAAAAAGTACTGACAACTGAGAGTGATAAGGTTTTATGGAAGTCTCAATTCTGTCTGTTACTTCACAATTCTATGCCCCTTATTTATTCTCTTCAATGGTTGAATATTTGTACGAAGTTACGATATGTAATGAAATGGTTGAATATTGTTACGTATACCATACACCTCCTAGATTTTATTTAAAAGAAAAATAGTTCTTTCCTTGGACGATTTTGATATGTGTAAATTCTATCAAAACACGGGGTAGAAAGGTTGGACGTAGTGTCCGATTGGAATCAAGTGCATTAGTAGTTCAGCTGAACGAATATGGAATTGGAATAGATATCAGCTGTGATAATATAGGAGAAACATCCTTACATTTGTCTGAAGTGGGAAGGCTGTTCGGATGGCCGAATGGCGATCTGAATCCCGATCGTTCTTCTTCTTTTTCTTGTGCCTTTATCCTGGATCGGAGTTGGATCGGTATGGTTGTTAACGGATTTGGCATGTTTGGTTTATAGGTTGCCTGATGCACTTCCTGTCGTGAAGGCGTTACCCGATGGAGGGGACATGTGCACCCCAACCGTCTGGGTGTAGTGTTACACATGTGAAAATAAGGAAAAGATTTCTAAATGTTTACGAATCATGCAACTGAGGCGGGATTTTGGTACCAGCTCGGTATTCTTCTACTGGGATGGGGAAAACCGCCTGAAAACCACATTCAAGCTGCCAAGCACTCTGACACTCGTCATTAATCTGCCAGTCGAATTCGATGTGGAGCCGGCTCACCTCCCAGTCTTGAAAGCAACGCTTTAACAAGCACGGCTATTGGGGCACGTGTTTGAATCTCTAACCATCATCATCATCATCATCATTTAAGACTGATTATGCCTTTTAGCGTTCAGTCTGGAGCATAGTCCCCCTTATAAAATTCCTCCATGATCCCCTATTCAGTGCTAACATTGGTGCCTATTACTTCAAAATCATTCTTAACCGAATCCAGGTACCTTCTCCTTGGTCTGCCCCGACTCCTCCTACCCTCTACTGCTGAACACATGAGTCTCTTGGGTAACCTTGCTTCTCCTATGCGTGTAACATGACCCCACCATCTAAGCCTGTTCGCCCTGACTGCTACATCTACAGAGTTCATTCCCAGTTTTTCTTTGATTTCCTCATTGTGGACACCCTCCTGCTATTGTTCCCATCTACTAGTACCTGCAATCATCCTAGCTACTTTCATATCCGTAACCTCAACCTTGTTGATAAGGTAACCTGATTCCACCCAGCTTTCCCTCCCATACAACAAAGTTGGTCGAAAGATTGAACGGTGCACAGATAACTTAAGTCTTGGTACTGACTTCCTTCTTGCAGAAGAGAGTAGATCGTAGCTGAGCGCTCACTGCATTAGCTTTGCTACACCTCGCTTCCAGTTCTTTCACTATGTTGCCATCCTGTGAGAATATGCATCCTAAATACTTGAAACCGTCCACCTGTTCTAACTTTGTTCCTCCTACACTCCTGGAAATGGAAAAAAGAACACATTGACACCGGTGTGTCAGACCCACCATACTTGCTCCGGACACTGCGAGAGGGCTGTACAAGCAATGATCACACGCACGGCACAGTGGACACACCAGGAACCGCGGTGTTGGCCGTCGAATGGCGCTAGCTGCGCAGCATTTGTGCACCGCCGCCGTCAGTGTCAGCCAGTTTGCCGTGGCATACGGAGCTCCATCGCAGTCTTTAACACTGGTAGCATGCCGCGACAGTGTGGACGTGAACCGTATGTGCAGTTGACGGACTTTGAGCGAGGGCGTATAGTGGGCATGCGGGAGGCCGGGTGGACGTACCGCCGAATTGCTCAACACGTGGGGCGTGAGGTCTCCACAGTACATCGATGTTGTCGCCAGTAGTCGGCGGAAGGTGCACGTGCCCGTCGACCTGGGACCGGACCGCAGCGACGCACGGATGCACGCCAAGACCGTAGGATCCTACGCAGTGCCGTAGGGAACCGCACCGCCACTTCCCAGCAAATTAGGGACACTGTTGCTCCTGGGGTATCGGCGAGGACCATTCGCAACCGTCTCCATGAAGCTGGGCTACGGTCCCGCACACCGTTAGGCCGTCTTCCGCTCACGCCCCAACATCGTGCAGCCCGCCTCCAGTGGTGTCGCGACAGGCGTGAATGGAGGGACGAATGGAGACGTGTTGTCTTCAGCGATGAGAGTCGCTTCTGCCTTGGTGCCAATGATGGTCGTATGCGTGTTTGGCGCCGTGCAGGTGAGCGCCACAATCAGGACTGCATACGACTGAGGCACACAGGGCCAACACCCGGCATCATGGTGTGGGGAGCGATCTCCTACACTAGCCGTACACCACTGGTGATCGTCGAGGGGACACTGAATAGTGCACGGTACATCCAAACCGTCATCGAACCCATCGTTCTACCATTCCTAGACCGGCAAGGGAACTTGCTGTTCCAACAGGACAATGCACGTCCGCATGTATCCCGTGCCACCCAACGTGCTCTAGAAGGTGTAAGTCAACTACCCTGGCCAGCAAGATCTCCGGATCTGTCCCCCATTGAGCATGTTTGGGACTGGATGAAGCGTCGTCTCACGCGGTCTGCACGTCCAGCACGAACGCTGGTCCAACTGAGGCGCCAGGTGGAAATGGCATGGCAAGCCGTTCCACAGGACTACATCCAGCATCTCTACGATCGTCTCCATGGGAGAATAGCAGCCTGCATTGCTGCGAAAGGGGGATATACACTGTACTAGTGCCGACATTGTGCATGCTCTGTTGCCTGTGTCTATGTGCCTGTGGTTCTGTCAGTGTGATCATGTGATGTATCTGACCCCAGGAATGTGTCAATAAAGTTTCCCCTTCCTGGGACAATGAATTCACGGTGTTCTTATTTCAATTTCCAGGAGTGTATTTGGCACTCAATCCGTTTATATCTCTTTCCCACCGACATTACTTCCGTTTTGGATATGCTAATCTTCATACCATAGTCCTTACATTTCTGATCTAGCTCTGAAATATTACTTTGCAAACTTTCAATCGAATCTGCCATCACAACTAAGTCATCCGCATATGCAAGACTGCTTATTTTGTGTTCACATATCTTAATCTCGCCCAGCCAGTTTATTGTTTTCAACATATGATCCATAAATAATATGAACAACAGTGGAGACAGGTTGCAGCCTTGTCTTACCCCTGAAACTACTCTGAATCATGAACTCAATTTACCGTCAACTCTAACTGCTGCCTGACTATCCATATAAAGACCTTTAATTGCTTGCAAAAGTTTGCCTCCTATTCCATAATCTCGTAGAACTGACAATAACTTCCTCCTAGGAACCCGGTCATATGCCTTTTCTAGATCTATAAGGCATAGATACAATTCCCTGTTCCACTCATAACACTTTTCCATTATTTGCCATAAGCTAAAGATCTGGTCCTGACAACCTCTAAGAGGCCAAAACCCACACTGATTTTCATCCAATTGGTCCTCAACTAATACTCGCACTTTCCTTTCAACAATACCTGAGAAGATTTTACCCACAACGCTGATTAAAGAGATACCTCTGTAGTTGTTAACAATCTTTTCTGTTTCCATGTTTAAAGATTGGTGTGATTACTGCTTTTGTCCAGTCTGATGGAACCTGTCCCGACTCCCAGGCCATTTCAATTATCCTGTGTAGCCATTTAAGACCTGAGATTCCACTGTATTTGATGAGTTCCGACTTAATTTCACCCACCCCAGCTGCTTTATTGCAGTGCAATCTATTGACCATTTTCTCCACTTCCTCAAATGTGATCCTATTTCCATCATCATTCCTATTCCATTGTACCTCGAAATCTGAAACATTACTGATCGTATTTTCACCTACATTGAGCAACTCTTCAAAATATTCCCTCCATCTGCCCAAGGAATCCCCAGGATTCACTAGCAGTTTTCTTGAATTTCGACGTCTTTCTTCTGTCAGCACCGGTTTCTCTCCTCCACATGTAACAATCAGTACAACTACCAGAAGCTGAAACGATAGAATATTTATGGAACACCGTCAGTTCCTGCATCCCATATCTTGATTAAGGAATCTTTGTGTGCTGAATGAAGCAGTGTGTTTATCATAAGCGACTTTTTTTCTGATAGGTGTCCAATGCCTGACTCAAGTTACTTAGAAAACGTCGATAGCCACAGACATGTTATCGAAATAGAGCGCGCAAGGGAGAAAGAAAAAACTATGCTTGCTACGACACGAGAAATGATTTTCGTGTGTGCTTGCCGTGATCATGAAGACGCTCATAGGAATACCTCTTAGGCGTTTAATAGACGTCATTACCCGTATGTTCCAGCTGTCCATGTGCAAGATGCTTATTTACGTGGTGGACAGCGATCTCAAAAAATGGTTACAAGCACTATGGGACTTAAAATCTAACGTCATCAGTCCGCTAGACTTAGAACTACTTAAACCTAACTAACCTAAGGACATCACACACATACATGCCCGAGGCAGGATTCGAACCTGCGACCGTAGCAGCCGCGTGGTTCCGGACTGAAGCTCCTACAAGCGCTCGGCCACAGCGGCCGGCGTACAGCGATCTGATCACTGAGACGCTCTCGTACAAATATCGTGTCTTGTCGACATCAGGGTTATCAGGCCTACAAGCTACTTGTAGTTTGGAGGACGTGAGGAGAGTAGTTGGCGGCTGACTTGTCAAGGGAACTCTGTCCGAAGTGACTTAGGGAATAAAAGAGAGTCTTAAACAGGACAACTGGATAGGGATACGAAATCCACTCTTTCCGATTATAATTTTCCTCTGCTCTGTCGGTCTAATTTAAATCATTGTGAAAGACCACATCGGATTCCTTGATGTTTAAGAAGATTGAGATGAACCTCTTTCTTAGTAGAAATGTTAGTAATCCAGATGAACTGTATGTCCTTCTGTCCAGGTTCCACTGTTAACGAAAAGAAAAAAAAAAACAGAAAAAAATCATCTGTGATGATCAAGATTGTGTTTTTATGCAGGTAATTATTTCATGTTGACCTGCTCGTTTAGCATAAAACGTAGAACTCAGTTCCTTTTTATTAATTTTATGTCGCACTGTTATTTTGAAACGTTCCCTAATTTCTTCGTTTCAACCATGTGTCTCAGTACTCCATTGTCACCGACCACGTGTAACTATGACGCTGTATCATTGAATCATTGCAGTCATATACAAGGTCCAATCACGTTAATGTAACCACTGCCTATGTTCGGTATCAACGTGCAATTACCACTCGCAGACGGCAGGTGGCAGCACTAGCAGTGGAGGGTATATAAAGTTGATTGGGGGGGGGGGGGGGAGACGCGGCACTCGTTGTGCGGAAACGGAGTGATTTTTCTGATTTCCAAGAGGGCGTAATCATTGTCTTTCGGGCCAAGGGAGAAGCATTTCCGATAAACGGCTAAGTTTGTAAACTGTTCGGGTGGCACCATTGTTAAAATACACCATTCAAGGCAAAAGAGCGCTATCCAAAACAGGCGCTGAGGCAACTTTGGAGCAGCACGGGCGAACAAGGGTGAACTATGGCTGCGAAGATATGCACGGGACAATAGACGTGCTGTTGAGCAACTGACCGCCCAGATGAACCAAAGGGCTACCAACAATGTCTTCTCAACTACCGTTCAGCGAACATAACCATTTTCCACGCAAAAATGAGAACATGGATTTTCTTGAATTGCAGCGCCAACTGCCAAGAATCAAAACAAATGTTTAAGACAAAATGTACGTAGTTTTTTATGTAGAATCTGATTCTGCAATAGAAAATGGGGGTTCCCATTTGAAATTTTAAAGTTGCCTCCCGCCCCACCCCCAGGGGGCTGGAGTGGCGGGCTAATTTTAGCACCAGCAGATGTTCTTCTCGAAAATAATCAACTTTGTATTCTACACATTTTTTCGTGTGAAGCTTATTTTTCGAGTTATTCTGGTTTGCCAACTTAAAACTTACACCCTTTATATCTTCTTTACTGTCATTTCTTGTTAACAATATCACTTATTCCCAAGAATTAGCAGCTTTCACTCAGTTAATACTTGGCAGAAATCCAGTCTACCTTTGGATCACATTTGCTTGACTCTTGCGCAGAAAGGTGTGCAGTACACTGCTGCATCCATTTTCAGTAAGTTACTGCAATAATACAAAAACCTCAGCAGTAAGCCATGTGCTTTCAAATCGAAGCTGAAGAGTTTTCTCATGGGTTACTCGTTGTATTCTGTCGAGGAGTTCCTTGAAAAATTAAGTTGATTCCTGTGTTATAATGTTGATTGCCTTTACTTGAACTTATGGTTTGTCTTTTTTGGGTTCATAAACATTTTATTTTATATGGTATTAATTTTATGTTGTAATTTCTGTACTGACACGTTGCATGATCTTGGAGATTTGCTCCTCAATTTGGTCCTACAGCACTAAACGTGTAAAATAAAATAAATAAAAACACAAGTATATATTTATCCTTCGGAACCATATTCAGGCTTTTGATGGATTTTCACATTAATATTACTGGACAGTGTAGAACTTTTCAGTTCTTACCGTACCGCATACAGTTTGATAGATTCGTTAAGGATTTTTATGATAGCAAGTGCGGAAATCTACTCTACTGCTTGCCGATTTTGTCGATGACGCCACATGTGAGTGATGCTGTTGCAACGTTTTCGATATAAAAGTCCGATGATAACTGGACACTCGAGACAATGCAGCGAGCAGTAACAGATTAGATAAGATGTACGTACAGCAATGGTTCACATAATAAGTCGATCATGAAATGCTGGAGAAAGTATATGTACTACTATACAGAATAATATCCACACTGCATATAGTAAGTGTTGCTGAATAAATGGGCAGTAACACCCATTATTGTAAGATTAGACGAACGCAGAACGATCACTGAATGCAGTCACATCCGTAAAATATCTAGGAGTATGCTTACGGAGAGGTTTACAAGTGGAACGGGCACATAAAACTAGTCGCAGCTAAGACAGATGTGACAGTGAGGTAGCGTAGTCCACCCACAAAGTGTGAGATTCGTGGCAGATAGGATTGATAAAGGTAATACAGAAGACCCGACGAAGAGCAACGCGTTTCTTTACAGATTCATTTAGTAAGCGTGAAAGCGTCGCCACGGAGACGCTGAACTAGCTCCAGCGACAGACGCTGCAAGAGAAGCGTTCAAGCATTCTGCATCAGCATTTGGTTACTGTTTAAGTTCCCGCAGTGTATGTTTCTAGAAGAGTCAACCAACATATACCATTCACCTGCATCTCCTCCCGTATCTCGAGAAAAGACATGAAGGTAAAATTAGAGAGATTCGAACTCACACAGAGGCTTACCTGCAATTGCTCTTCCCGTGAATCATTCGCAGCTGGAACTAGGAAAGGGGGAGGTAAAAGTGGTTTACAAAGTACCCTACGCCGCACACAGCTTGTGGAGTACTTATGTAGATGTAGAATATTGGTGGAGTATAGTTAAGAGCACAAGCTATTATCACTAAGCTGATCCTTAATTTCTTCTTTGCAACTTGTTAGACGTATTGCTATTGCTTGACTTGTAACTTTCGTATCTCATGTTAAATGTAGATATTACTGTAACATCTGTGTCGGTACGAAAACATGTTGTAACATATGCAGATGGCCTGTTTATATGCAAGATGGAGTCTGCTGGCACTAATCTTGCCAGGATAAGTAAATAAATGAAATGTGGTACTGGACTTTGCTAAAAGGTGACGAACGGAATTCTACATGTACACGTGTACACCGCAACCACAATACGATATGTTGCGGAGGGTACAATATAGTGTACCAGGCTGACTCCTCCCTCCCACCGCAAACCCTGTAAATTCAAATGTTGAAATGTGTGTGAAATCTTATGGGACTTAACTGCTAAGGTCATCAGTCCTTAAGCTTAACACTACTTAACCTAAATTATCCTAAGGACAAACACACACACCCATGCCCGAGGGAGGACTCGAACCTCCGCAGGAACCAGCCGCACAGTCCATGACTGCAGTCCCCCTGTAAGTATTCATTCACACACGGTACGCTGGAAGAAAGATTCTCGTAACCCTTCTGTCCGGTCCTGTGCCCTTTATCCAGTCAGTGCAGGGTCGACACTCGTATGTTATTTCTCTCAGTTATCGGAGAACCAAGCATACCCGGATGTCGGCTATTATTACGGTGGGGTCGCCATTCCTAAAGGCATTTTAGAGCTACTAAATGGTTCAAATGGCTCTGAGCACTATGCGACTTAACTTCTGAGGTCATCAGTCGCCTAGAACTTAAAACTAATTAAACCTAACTAACCTAAGGACATCACACACATCCATGCCCGAGGCAGGATACGAACCTGCGACCGTAGCGGTCGCTCGGTTCCAGACTGTAGCGCCTAGATCCGCACGGCCACTCCGGCCTGTTTTAGAGCTACTACCAGCTGGGACGGGATGTGGGAACCAGCCCAGTATTTGACGAGGTGGATCTGGAAAACCGCCTAAAAACCATATCCGGGCTGTCTGGCACCCCAGCCCCCGTCATTAAACCGCGTCGCGAATTCTAACTGAGGGCCGGTGAGCCTCTTCGTGTCTCGGAACCGGGCTCTATAATGCACTTGGTTAAACAGACGGGTTGTCCTAACTCTTTTTTATGAACAAATATTTTTGTAGTTTTCTCGTTGTCATTACGCTGACGAAACAACACTGTGAGGAACCGTGTAGGTCCTCATAGGACTACAGACGTCACCGCCTGGTGATTTACATACAATGCCAAAGCAGCCGCTCTGTCACACTATCTTGAGGCACGCAGTATGCTAGCTTTGGTTCTTACGGTGCCTCCACTTTTATTTATTTATTTAATCTTCAAATTCCGTGGGACCATGCTAGCCACAAAACTTGGACGTGGAACAAATCAGTACGTAGTTCACAAAATGCCGATAAGAAAATTTGTAAACGAAAGAGTTAATAAAACACGAAAAAACTGTAACGGAGTATAGGAATAAATAACACATTAAATAAAAAAGTTCTCAACTACTGAGAGAAATTGCGGTAGAAAATTGAATGAATGTGCCAAGAAAGACATACTGCGTTCTCGGATGTCGTCAATGTAGTCACACGTGTGTTAGCGTAGTAGGTTCGAAATCGCAGCACGCTCCTTCTGTTCAGTTTGTTTCTTTCGACGAGCAGCGAGTTGGACAAAATTCCACTAGGTGCAGTTAATATCAGTTCTCTTTAAATGTGTATAAGTGTAAGACTGTGTGTGACAAAGAGGAAGATCCCGATTGTTGCCGAATGCAAGATTAGTGGTGAACGTCTTGAGCACATCACATTGCGTAAGTATTTAGAGAAAATAATAATTAGCATTACGAAATGCGAGGACCGTGTAAAATCAGTGTTACGGGAAGCGAAAGGCAACCTTAGATATATTGGAACGGAAAATGCAATCGGTCTGTAAATGGAGACGATAGTATGATCAATTCTAGACTACTCTGTTTGGAGTACTTATCAAGGCATTGGAAGAGACATAGAATTCAGAGACGGGCAGCTAGAAGCGTAGCAGCTCGGTATAGGCTCATCGAAAGTCTAACAAAAGTGTTCGAGGAATTAAAATGGGAATCGCTGGGAGAAGGTAACCTCGTTGGCTGAATTTAGAGAACCTGTATTCGAAGAAGAGACAGCGTCCATTAATCTGCAACCATAGTATATTTCGTTAACTGACTTCCGTTGGTGCTTGGCAGAATATTTTACACATTAGAATCGAAAACGCGCGATGCTTACGCATGGACGAGCACAGAAACTTATCCACAAGGGGTGGGTAAGACGAAGGGGAAGACGCTAAAAACTTAAATTAATACGGCAGTTGCCAAACTCATAACGATCAGCCACTTAATGCTACAACTATTGAACGAGAGATTTACTGGAATTACAGGAAATCATTTCGAAGTGTATGACAATTCCGTAATGAGTTAAACTCTGTATTCTAGATTCCATAGGGGTGGAGACAAATGCCCTCTTATCCCCGTCCATCACCCCACCTTGCGGACGCTTACACACTTGTGTAATATCCTACAGTAGGCAGTATTGCAGACTGTTACGCAGGAGTTGTGTTTCATTCGTAAACGTATATTTCACTTAGGGATCACGAGTGTAAGATAACAGCGATTAGGACGCATGCACAGTAATATAGACAGTGATTTTCACTTGGCTTAATACTCGAATAGGACAGAAAATCGATAATATTGTACGGAGTAGCCTCCGCTGTGCGCTGTACTGTGACCCGCGGAGTATAAGTGTACATGCAAAACCGAAGGCTGCTGTATCTGGACTAGCCTTCGCAGCGACTTGCGAAGAGTAAATAAATTCACACCTGGGCGGCAGCAGTTACGTAAGGAGATGCCTGCACAGATGCAGTGACCACCGATCAGCGTCGGTCGTGTCTCTCTCGCACTACTAATAGTTTGGAATGCAGTACCTCCCAGCGTTGCAGACTTTCTCGTAGTGTATAGCACTGACACCTCGCTCAGTCTGACACAGCTGTGCTGGGTGATATCTGCCCACTCGTTTGCTCAACCGCGAAAATGCGTTCGGGGCGTCGCGCGGGCTGTCACTCACCGGCAGGTAGACTGCGGAAGAGCGGCGGCTTGCAGACAGAAGGCGTGTCTCGTGTCCCGGCGAGGCGCGGCTGCAGCAGGCACCTACCGTCCGCCCGGCCGCAAGCGCGATCACACACTGGGCTGCCGGCCGACCGCTACTACGACTGGGGACCGTTCGGTCCGCGTCGCGCCGACTGACGCACACGCCGCCGCCACGCGCCTGCGAGAGGAAGCGCTTATCGCGGCTCATCTGGCCCCCTCCACACCCCCGCGCGGCCGGCGACACCTGGGCAAAAAGCGGCGCCGTGGGGCAGGCCAATGCACGAGACTCAGAACGCAATAAATACAGGCGCCCAGGTAGATGCCGTGCTCCTTGACGTCCGGAAGGCGTTCGAGACAGTTCCGCACTCCCACCTTATGAACACAATACGAGCGTACGAAATATCAGACCGACTGTGTGATTGAATTGACGAGTTCCTAGTAGGACTGTTTGATATTTTTAAAGGTATCGGAAATCCGATGTATCGATATTTAAAGAAATATCATTATGGGCCGTAGATAAATGGAAAATATTGTCGAACATCGAAATATCGACGGATAAAATATCGACTTACCGGCCAAAAAAAGTGTCGGCTGCACATTGTAAATGGTTGGTGGATTGAGGGAGGGGACCAAACAGCGAGGCCATCGATCCCATCGGATTAGGGAAGGGTGGGGAAGGAAGTCGGCCGTGCCCTTTCAAAGGAACCATCCCGGCCTTTGCCTGAAGCGACTTAGGGAAATCACTCCAACGGCCTTGCCGCAGTGGTGTCGCCGGTTCCCGTCAGATCACCGAAGTTAGGCGCTGTCGGGCTGGGCTAGCACTTGGATGGCTAACCATACGGTCTGCCGAGCGCTGTTGGCAAGCGGGGTGCATTCAGTTCAAAAAATGGCTCTGAGCACTATGGGACTTAACTGCTGAGGTCATCAGTCCCCTAGAACTTAGAACTACTTAAACCTAACTAACCTAAGGACATCACACACATCTATGGTCGAGGACGACGGTTCAATCCCGTCTCCGGCCATCCTGATTTAGGTTTTCCGTGATTTCCCTAACTCGTTTCAGGCAAATGCCGGGATGGTTCCTTTGAAAGGGCACGGCCGATTTCCTTCCCAATCCTTCCCTAACCCAAGCTTGCGCTCCGTCTCTAATGACCTCGTTGTCGACGGGACGTTAAACACTAACCACCACCACCACATGGTCGAGGCACGATTCGGACCTCCGACCGTAGCGGTCGCGCGGTTCCAGACTGTAGCGCCTAGAACCGCTCGGCCACCCCGGCTGGTGGTGTATTCAGTCTTTGTGAGGCAAACTGAGGATCTGCTTGATTGAGAAGTAGCGGTACCGGTCTCGTAAATTGACATACGGCTGGGAGACTGGAGTGCTGACCACATGCCCCTCCATATCCCCATCCAGTGACGCCTGTGGACTGCGGATGACACGGCGGCCGTCGGTACCGTTGGGCCTTCGTAGCCTGTTTCGGGCGGAGTTTAGTTTAATTTTAGGGAAATCACGGAAAAGCTAAATCAGGATGACCGGACGCAGATTTGAACCGTCGTCCTCCCTGAAGGCGAGTCCAGTGTGCTACAACTGCTCCTCCAAGCTCGGTGTAAATACCCTACCTAGAGCTGTATATTCAAGTATTGACTTATTATTAGATATTCTGTACCTCAACAAGCTAGCAGACTGCTTATCCCCCTTAGAGCAAGAACTGAAAGGAAAACGATGCACTTTCACGCTTGGCGATAATCACTTTGCTAACAGTGCTAACTGCAGGTAAGTGGCACAATAAAAAGTGTCCGATGGGCCCGTCGTTCGGTATCGTCACATATCGGATTTTTCCGGAACACGTCATATCGACTTACCTATGTTTTTTACTTTTTTTACTTCTGCAAACGCGAGCGACCTAGCAGTTGT
The DNA here is from genome assembly GCF_023864275.1 of Schistocerca cancellata. Lineage (NCBI taxonomy): Eukaryota > Metazoa > Arthropoda > Insecta > Orthoptera > Acrididae > Schistocerca > Schistocerca cancellata. Next base: position 1,037,297,018 of record NC_064626.1, read on the forward strand.
AGTGTCAAAATTGCGTGGTGAAGTTAAACATTGCGCCGAGATTACATCAGCATTTCCCCTCAAATGTCTCCACCCATCGCGAAGACCAGTCCTATCGTTTAGATTCTTGTTCATCAGTTTCAGAAAATGTTTTTGAGGGTGCCGATGTAAAGATATAGCACACTAGCTGCGTTAAAAATTGTTTTATTCCCTTCACAACTCCACCGTGCGGTGCAATCAGATTTCTTCTTTCTGCCATCCATACTTGCTTCACACCGCCGAAGAGAAAGACTGAACCTGATGAAAACTCAAAAGGTATTAAGACTTCTTCACACAGTGAAAGTAAAATTGTTATACTACGATTTCAAAAGAACAGCTTCAAATATTTATCAAAAATTGCGAAACAAATATGATATAAAATAAAAATATCGGCACGTGATATTCTCATTTTGATATCAATATATCGTTACATCGGTGGAGAGCATCGCCGATATTTATCGAAAATTTATACCGGGTGTTACAAAAAGGTACGGCCAAACTTTCAGGAAACATTCCTCACACACAAATAAAGAAAAGATGTTATGTGGACATGTGTCCGGAAACGGTTAATTTCCATGCTAGAGCTCATTTTAGTTTCGTCCACCTACGCCCAATGGAGCACGTTATCATGATTTCATACGGGATACTCTACCTGTGCTGCCAGAACATGTGCCTTTACAAGTACGACACAACATGTGGTTCATGCACGATGGAGCTCCTGCACATTTCAGTCGAAGTGTTCGCATGCTTTTCAACAAGAGATTCGGTGACCGATGGATTGTTAGAGGCGGACCAATTCCATGGGCTCCACGCTCTACTGACCTCAACCCTCTTGACTTTCATTTATGGGGGCATTTGAAAGCTCTTGTCTACGCAACCCCGGTACCAAATGTAGAGACTCTTCGTGCTCGTATTGTGGACGGCTGTGATACAATACGCCATTCTCCAGGGCTGCATCAGCGCATCAGGGATTCCATGCGACGGAGGGTGGATGCATGTATCCTCGCTAACGGAGGACATTTTGAACATTTCCTGTAACAGAGTGTTTGAAGTCACGCTGGTACGTTCTGTTGCTGTGTGTTTCCATTCCATGATTAATGCGATTTGAAAAGACGTAATAAAATGAGCTCTAACATGGAAAGTAAGCGTTTCCGTACACATGTCCACATAACATATTTTCTTTCTTTGTGTGTGAGGAATGTTCCCTGAAAGTTTGGCCGTACCTTTTTGTAACACCCTGTATATATCTCAAGATATCAATGTTTTATCAGCAGCCCTAGTTCCTAGCAGAAAGTCATCCTGAACAGGATGAAATCTTCAGACGTAACTTCGCTTGTATCACAGGTGAGTGCTATAAGACCATTACTTTTCACAATACAGAGGGGTCAAAAAATGTATCTACTGTTTAAAAGTCCATAACTTGCAAACTAATTGACGGAGTTGTCTCATTTTTGGTGAAAGTGTAGCTTAAAGAGAAACCTAAAGATATCACTGTAGGTGTTCGAAATGGTCACCATTAACATCCACACAAAAACGATGCCGTCGAACTGCAGCACGAACTACTTACTGCAACGTGTTCAGTTGGATATTTGCACATGAATGTACGATGTATTCTCGAAGTTCATCCAATGTGCGTGTCTTTTGTCGATAAACGACGTCCTTTAGTGTTCCCCACAGGTAAAAGTCCAGAGGAGTTCGGTCTGGGGAACGTGGTGGATACTCCACAGCACCTCTACGGCCTATCCATTTTCCTGGTAGATTTTCGTCGAGATACGTCCTAACACGATTTTGGTAGTGGGATGGGGCACCATCTTGTTGAAAGTAAACTCTTCCGTCTCCATACAAGTCTCGGATAGCCGGTAAAATGGATGTCTGAAGCTTTTGAAGGTACACCTCACCGGTAACTGTGTCGTCAAAGAAGAATGGCCCAATCAAGCCCCGGTAAGACAACCCACACCACACATTTACTCCTGGAAAATTCACGGCTTTGTCTACGAGGACGTTCAGATTTTCGGCGGCCCAGTAGATGCAATTGTGGCGATTTACTGTACCTTTGAGTTTGAACTGTGCCTCATCAGACTACACAATCATCTCTGCAAACTCTTCATCGTTGCGTACCATGTCAGTAAACCACTCGCAGTACTACATTTTACGATCTGGGTCGTCCTTGTTCATTGCGTGTAGCAATCGTGGGATGTAGCACTTCCACTTTGCTGTCTTCAAAATTCGCCGAACACTTGAGCGACTCACTCCAGTTTCACGGGCACACTGTCTCACAGACTTCTGTGGTGAGCGAATGAATTGTTGTTAACACACGACGGAAGTTAGCTGGACTTGTTACTGTTACAGGTCGTCCAGATCGTTGTTTGTGTACATCTTTAACAAAGCCTTCGGCTTCAATTTTGTCTCGAATGCGACGAATCGTAAAACGTGTCGGTGGCTCTGTTTGATACTCATTTCTCCATTGCTCTTGAACCTCATTAATGTTTTCGTACTTAAAATACCACTTCAAAACTGACTTCCTTTCATCGAATGTAAGCCTTGCGCCAGCCATGTTTACTCGAATAACTAGATGCAACTAAGAACAAAACACTATCTGGCGACTGTCATCTGACAAAACAAAACAACGCAATACAACGCTTGTGTGGCGATTGCCGGAACTACAAACTATTACACTACCAAAGATGAGACAACTCCGTCAATTAGTTTGCCAGTTACGGACTTTTAAACAGTGGATTCATTTTCTTGGACCCCTCTGTATGTACAGATAGATTCAGCTGCTTCTACTGATATCGGTTTATGCGACCCGCATATCTGTCCTTCAAAAACAACGCGCGAGAGTTTCATATTCCCCCGACTGCTACACGTGAACTACACTGAAGTGACAAAAGTGGTGAGGCAACGAGGTACACATATACAGTTTGCGGTAGTATCACGAACACAAGGTACAAAAGGCTAGTGCATTGGCGGAGCTGTCATTTATACACAGGTGATTCGTGTGAAAAGGTTTCTGACGGGATGGTGGCCGCACGGGAATTAACTGACTTTCAACGTCGAGTGGTAGTCGGAGCTAGACGTATGGGACATTTCATTTGGGAAATCGCCAGGGAACTCGATATTCCGAGATCCACAGTGTCAAGAGTGTGCCGAGCCTTCTCTTAACGACTGAGAGCAGCGGCGTTTGCGTAGAGTTGGCAATGCTAACACACAAGCAACACTAATTGGAATAACCGCAGAACTCAATGTGGGAAGTACGAGGAACGTATCCGTTAGGACAAAGCGGCGAAAGGTGGCGTTAATGGGCTGTGACTGCAGACGACCGACGCGAGTCCCTTTGCTAACAATACTACATCGCAGCAATCAATGTGGGACGTGCAACCAACGTATCCGTTAGGACAAAGCGACTAAATGTAGCGTTAATGAGCTATGGCAGCAGACGACCGACGCGAATGGCTTTGCCAACAATACTACATTGCCTGCAGTGCCTCCTCTGAGCTCGCGACCATAGCGTTTGGACACTGGACTGCTGGAAAACCGTGGCTTGCTCAGATGAGTCCCGATTTCTGCTGGTAAGAGGAGATGGTGGGGGCCAAGTGTGGTACAGACCCCACGAAGCCATGAACCCAAGTTGTCAACAAGGGACTGTGGAAGCTGGTGGTGGCTCCACAGTGGTGTGGGCCGTATTTACATGGAATGTCCCTCGGGTCTATCTATCGTTGGTTGGAAATGGTTATGTTCGGATACTTGGAGACAATTTACAGCCATTCACGGACTTCCATCTTTTCAAACAACGATGTTGTATCACCTCGTCACAATTGCTCGCGCTTGGTTTAAAGAACATTCTGGACGCTTCGAGCCAATGATTTGTCCACTCAGTTCACCAGACGTGAATCCCATCGAACATTCATGGAACGTAATCGATAGATCAGTTCGGGCACAACGTCCTGCACTGGCAACACGTTCACAATTATGGACGCCCATAAGGCAGCAAGGCCCAATATTTTTGCAGTGGAGTCCACAGCACGTAGAGGTGCTTTACTACACCGGGCAAAAGGAGGTCCTATGCTGTTCTCCAGGCTGTCCAATACATCCGTCGCCATCAGCGGATACAGTATATTATATACTCAGATTCGCTCAGCCCTCTCCTCAGTCTCCAAGCTCTTTACCCTTTCCACCCTCTGGTCCACCGGATTTAGGACTGCCTCCGCTTGCTCCACTTGGGAGGCGTCTGTGTGGCACTCTTCTGGATCCCAGGACACGTTGGTATCCGTGGAGGCTGCAGTCTCTCTTCCTCAGGCTGCTGTTCGCATGGTTCCCTTCGCCGATCTACAGAGTGTTTTATGTCGTCATGTTACTCTTTTATGGCACGCACATCGGTCTACACGTCCCAATAATAAATTGCGGGACGTGAAAGCTCTTCCCTGTGCTTGGACCTCTTCGTCCCGAACTCGTCGTCGGGAAGAGGTAATTTTAACTAGACTCCGGATAGGGCACTGTCTCTTTAGCCATCGACATCTTTTAAGTGGCGATCCTCCCCCGCTTTGTCGCCACTGCTCTCAACTGTGGACGATGAGACACCTTTTACATCAGTGCCTCTATTTCATTCCGCTAAGCCCCAGTTTACAGCTGTCGCCTGATATATCTTCCATTTTAGCAGATGACACGCGCTCAGCAGATCGCGTCCTCGAGTTTATCAGTGTCAGTGAGATGATGTTGGTCATTTGAAGCTCTTTTTGGGGAAAACAACACCCCCTTCTCCTTCTGTTGTGGTTTTCTAAGCTTTTCTTCTGTTTTTTAGGTTCCCCATTTCTTGAGTTTCGCTCTCAGTGCTGCTGATTTTCATTTTTTCTTTTTTTTTTTTACGTTTTCCTAAGCCACAGAACAGGCGCTAAAGACTGTAGCAGTTTTGCTCCCCAAAACCATACAAAAAAAGGAGGTCCGACACGAAATTAGAAGGTACTGTACGACTTTTGCACCTCAGTGTATTAGTCGTACAGAAAAAAAATGAAGAGTGCCTTTTCATAGGATATTTATTAAGATTGATACTGTGATACGTTTTCGCTAGAGACCGTAGTTTTTGAGTTATTCAAGAAAACCTAAATTAGTGACCTTCAAATGCATCCCTACTCCCACAGTCTGACCCCATCGATCAGGATTTCTAGTATTTTGTTAATGGCACTCCTTCCTACCACTGTACAAAATTTTCCGACTGCACGAATTATTTCCCACATTCGACCTTTTCTGGTCTTCATGGGCTGCGCTTATTACGGCATCGGCTTAGTCTAGCACTTACAAATTGTAAAATTAGCTCTTTTGTAAATTTTACCTAATAATTTTGTAAATTTTGACAGCATAAAATAAACAGTCACGTCGTTGTATTTCTCAGGCTTTCAGAGTACGAAACTACTGTGCTTGTAAGTGTTACGTTTGGAGCGAATTGTCAACGTAATTAGTTTTAGCGTAACGTTTGCAAAAGTCATTTTTGTCTCATTACCCTCATTTCCATGTTTAAATTGATAATGTTACCGAAATAGCCGATTACGCTGGTGCCGTAATAGTCCAAAGAATGAAGCAGTGTAGTGTGAAATTTTTGTACAGTGGTAGTGGGGGGGGGGGGGGGGGCGGGGCAGGGGGCGGGGGGAGAAGAGACGGAGTGCCAAGAACAGCATACCAGAATACATGAAATGTATTTGCAGTTGCAAATATACAGCCATCAGCTGTGTAATGGAATGACGACAGTGAAAATTGTGCCGGACCGGGACTCAAGCCCGCATTTCCCACATACCGCGAGCGGCCTTCTTACCATTTGCCTTTCCGAGCACAACACACGGTCAGACCCAAACTTCTGTACGTTGCCAACCATGTGTCTACAACCTGTACTCGTACATCCATCATGTATATTGCGTACAGGGTAGACATATTGCTTGAAAATAGCTTGCCTGGTGTCGGTGAATAAATACGACATTGCAGTGTCTGTGTTATTCCGAATTATGATGTCATGTTCCTTCGAATATGCATGCATGTGCAAAGGAACAGCCAATGCGGCGACTACAACCGTTATGAAATACGTGAAATGCAACGGAAACAAATGAGACGTATTGAGAATACATAGAAAGGCCGTTTATCTTATGAGTACAAAATTGAAGAACAATATCTGGAAGCAATTAATTCTGTAAAATATCTTGGAGTATGCGTAAGGAGCGATTTGAAGTGGAACTACCACATAAAATTAATCGCGAGTAAGTCAGATGACAGATTCCTTCGAAGAAAATTCAAGAAATATAGTACATCAATAAAGAAAGTAGCTTACAAAACACTCTTTCGACCAATACATGCATAGTGCTCTTCAGTACGGGATGTATACCAGATAGGACTAATAAAGAAAACAGAGAAGATCCAAAGAAGAGCAGCACGTTTCATTACAGGTTTATTGTGTAAGCGCAAAAGCGTCACGGAGATGCTCAGCTAACTCCAGTGGCAGACACTGCAAGAAAGGCGTTCTGTATCGCGGAATGGTCTGCTGTTTAAGTTCCGAGAGCGTACGTTCCTAGGAGAATCAACCCCTCAATGTAATCTCACGAAAATTATAGGAATTCGAGCCAACGCGGAGGTTAACCAGAAATCATTCTACCTGCAAACCATGCTCGACGGGAGCAGGAAAATGAGGGAAGTGATACTGGTGCACCAAGCGTCCTCTGCTACACACCGTAAAATGGCTTGTGGAGTATAGAGGAAGATGTAGATGTGGAACTTGCGCGATGCCCATGACCGAGATTTCGCCACACTCGCTATTAAAATCCCATCAACAATGTACAGTCTTAGACATAAAAACTGGCCGCTGGCCGGCCGCCACAGGGAGTCGTTCACTTAAGGTGGCCAATAAAACTGACCGCCCCTGACAACTCTAAGTCCGGCTATCTGCACAATCTGGCAACACTGTAAGATGCGGAAGTGTTAGGAGGACGTGTTACCTACTTCTTAGGGATTCTCGGACTGGGTGAGCCCATGGTCTAGTGGTAATCGTCGTGCATTCTAAGCTTGTAGTCGCAGGTTCCCGTACAGTGTATTTTTTTTTTTAACCAATGGCGGTCTAGAGTTATGAGTCTGATTGAACATGGAAGATAATTCGCTTAACATTCTACCCACCAGCAATAACAAGTATTCCAGAAACAATTCCGCCGGACAGCTCGTGACTGCGTCGCGATCATAACAGCTTACGCTCGAGCGTTTCCTGGCGCTGCAGCGGCTACCGGCCACCGGCCAGACGCAACCCGCCGCCTGAAATCCGGTGCCGCCCAGGTGAAGGCAAGTGGAAAAAGGTGTAACATCTGCAACACAACGTTTACTTTTGGTATAACAGAAGGGTGAACATAGAGGAGGCAGCTAGAAAGATTTGAACTGTGTTTGGAGCGAGTGCTTTTGGGTAAAATACGCCAATGACCGTTCTGGCATGATTGATTTTCCACATTAAGGAAGTTTCGACTACTGATATAATGTGATAGATTACCATTTTACCATCATGCGACATTTTCATTCAACAGGCAAAGTTCAGAAGTCTGGTATAGGAGTACTGCATGCTCTAATACGAAACAGATACTGGCAGAAGTAAAGCTGTGAGACCGGGCGTGATTCGTGCTTCGGTAGCTCAGTTGGTAGAGCACTTGCCCGCGAAAGGCAAAGGTCCCGAGTTCGAGTCTCGGTCGGGCACACAGTTTTAATCTGCCAGGAAGTTTCAAGTTCAAAAATGTTTCAAATGGGTCTGACCACTATGGCACTTAACTTCTGAGGTCATCAGTCCCGTAGAACGTAGAACTAGTTAAACCTAACTAACCTATGGACATCACACACATCCATGCCCGAAGCAGGATACGAACCTGCGACCGTCCGTAGTGGTCGCGCGTCCCAGACTGTAGCGATGCATAAAGTGTCTGTAAGACGATTGAGGATATTTTAACAAGAATTTGTAGGATATTACCGACTTTTGACTTCGAAAAGATCTGTATTTACTTCACTTCCTGTATCATTCGCAAGTATTATGAAAATGTGGCAATTGATAGATAAAATTATGTATTCACTACAACAAAAAATATGTCGGCAGAAAAGAAAAGTGGCATTATGAAATTGGCAGTACCGTATGGTTTTCGCTCTGACACTAAGGATTTCTGAAAGTAGCAAGAGGAATTTTACTCGAGCGTTGTCTTACGATTCCCTTATTGAATTAGTATCTGCCTGCTTGTAGGTCTGCTAGAAAGAATTAAAAATCTGGCTTTCATCGAGTATCGAAAGGCGAACGAAAGCGGCTTGCACCTGGTAGCCAGGCATATTACGTGAGAAATGGTTTTTTCCTAAAGTGGGAAGATATCCTTTTGAGGCAAATGTCAGTCAGACGTGTGCCGTTGGTCTAAGCGTTTCGGTGTGTTGAATTTGTACCAATGATTTTTCTATAGGTTTTTTCTGTGCCAAATAGAGAGTTGAAGTCTCCCATTAGTATTTTCACGTCATATTGGTGAATTTTGCTCATAGTACCTTCGAGTGTGATCCCGAATTTTTTGACATTTTCGGTGTTTTTCTTATTTCCGATGTTGGTGGGGGCATGTGCATTGATGAGTGTATATTTTTTACTGGGGCTCTGAATGAGCAAAGTCATAAGTCGATTGTTGATGAGTGTGATTTCTTTGACAGAGATGATGATAGATCTGTTTTCGAGAAATGCAATGCCGAAGATTGTTACGCCTTTGGCTACCTTTTGTTGTATTTTGCTCTTGAAGATACAATGGTTTCCGTAATGCGATGTTTCATTGTCAGTTAGTCGTGGTTCTTGAAGAGCAAGGATGAGAATTTTTTGTCAATTGAATTCGTATTTGAGATTATTTAGTTTACGTATTTGGATCAATGTATCGATGTTTAGTTTTCAAATGCATGTTTTCTGCTTGTAGGAAAATTTACTAGAGATCTTCGATATTCTCTGCCGTGCTGACCTGGACTCCCCAGAATCCGAAAATCCAACTGCCGCCTGTCGACAGCCGGGTTGTGTACCACCTAGGGTAAAGCTGCCTTTGCTTGCAATGTTGATGTTTACTTGAGTTTCATTGGTTTGGCTTCGGTGATACCAGGACCGGACAGGACCAGAGGGTGTTGAAGCCTTTGGAAGCAAATATTTTATCAGCCTCGCTCATTGAGCTAACAGACGGTGACCAGAGTAGCGGTGATTTTCACTCTGACGTATCTGGATTTTGGGTTCAACGGATTGAGTAGCCGTTCAGGATTGTGTTAGTATTTGGTTCACCCCAAGTATTTGATTTCAAAATGGTTCAAATGGCTCTGAGCCCTATGGGACTTAATTTCTGAGGTCATCAGTCCCCTAGAACTTAGAACTACTTAAATCTAACTAAACTAAGGACATCACACACATCCATGCCCGAGGCAGTATTCGAACCTGCGACCGTATTGGTCGCGCGGTTCCAGAGTGTAGCGCCTTTAACCGCTAGGCCACCACGGCCGGCGGAGATTCTTCTTTTAGGACTTGTGGGCATCACGTTCTTCAGCAGAATAAGCCTTGTTTTACTGTGCTATTTACGGTATGGAAAAAATGCAACAAAGACTAGTTCCCCTAGCGCATCGAGGGTATTTGCACATGTCTGTATTCAGCAATGACTGCCAGCTGCCACATCACTTCACAGAACCCATGCGGCAGGCAACACAACCGTGCGTGCCCTTCAGATTTCATTCAGTATGACGAGAGGTGATGGATGGAAACATCAAATTAACGTCGTTTTCCGAGTCGTATTCAGTCCGGAATGAGGTGTTATTAAGGTAGTTGAGCGTTCTAGCAATTACACTTTTATAATTCCCATATGAGTATTTCGATAGCCAAAAGAACCCGCTTGTGTGAAACCATCGGGAACTGCATTAATATCAAACTGCAAGAATTGAGACAATGCGTGGTATCTTCTCTTCGCTGGTGACCTATTACTATTATTTAGGATTCTCTCCGTCCTAGTCGTAATGTAAATGGAACTTCAGAGGCGCCTTCCGCTATTGTTGACAAACGTCAGCAACTTGTAATCACTGCGAGTCACAACTGCGTGATGATAATGGTTCAGGTTGTCAGTAGTTGTGGTGGTGTTATGCTGTCAAACTGCGTCAGTAACGTTAATGGTGGCGCACATAATTTAGCACCGACTGCCTACGTAAGGAAAGATAGTACTGTGGCGTCGTCGCTTCTCTTTATTTGGCCTCAGCTTGAGTAATCCGATTTAACGAACATAGTACTCCATTCGTGGGCTGCTAATGATACAGTATGACGACAGAGATCATCGTGGGGGTATTACATTAATTCTGCAATGAATTACTTTGCAAATATTACCCTCAGCTATGCAGCTGGAATGACTCATTACACGGGTACTCTATGTTGCACTTGGTTAAGTGATCAGTTTGCTGCAATGCTGCTTCTACTGTTCGTAAATACTTGTATACTTCAAAAATGGTTCAAATGTCTCTGAGCACTATGGGACTTAACTTCTAAGGTCATCAATCCGCTAGAACTTAGAACTACTCAAACCTAGCCGCGCGGGATTAGCCGAGCGGTCTGAGGCGTTTCATTCGTGGACTGTGCGGCTGGTCCCGGCGGAGGTTCGAGTCCTCTCTCGGGCATGGGTGTGTGTGTTTGTCCTTAGGATTATTTAGGTTAAGTAGTGTGTAAACTTAGGGACTGATGACCTTAGCAGTTAAGTCGCATAAGATTTCATACACATTTTTTTAAACTTAAACCTTAGGACATCAGACACATCCATGCCAGAGACAGGATTCGAACTTGCGACCGTAGCGGTCGCGCGGTTCCAGACCGTAGATCCTAGAACCGCTCGGCCACTCCGGCCGGCATACTTGCATACTGACCATTCGTTATTTGACTAAATATGAACTACAGTCTGATTCGCATATATATGACATGGGCTAGCGTTGGCACAAAGCAATGCCTAAGGGTTGGATGCCGTTGAATTCCTGTTACATTGATGGCAAGACAAACAATTGCATCTTAAATATCGAAGAACCGACGTCCACACTGTCACAGCGCGTTGAAATACAGCAACGACGGCGGATGAAAATTTGTGACCGACCGGGCTTCGAACCTGGACCTCGTACTTACTAGAAACACGTGTCGATCACTGCACTATTATTATTTTTTTAATTTGAGAAGACTTTCAGCACCAGGTAGGCGGAGGCAAAGAAGGGAGGGGTCGAAGATCCGAGGCCCAGCCACAATGCCTCCCCCATACCTATCACTGAGCAGCTGCATAATTCCCATGTATTCCACATTTGCACCCATATATTACTTTAAATTGTAGAACAAAACTGATGTAGCTATTAAGGTCAAATAAATTACAGATTGAGGCCTCCAATGGCGTGCGTTCCTTGTAGAACATAACTTATAACAATGAAAAGCGTGACGGAGAAATACATAGTAAACATTCATTCAGAAATATATTCACAGTTTCAGTTATTATACACTGGATGAATATGAGGTCTGTAACGAAGCCTTATATTTTTCAACAAATGAAAGAAATTTCGGAGCCGGAGGCGTTTTGCCAAATTAGAACAGTTCTGATTTTAGAATCAACGTAAAAGAATATTCCAGGGATAAAAAAAGTGAAAGAATAGTATTCTGCTTAAGAATATTGCAGGAATAAAAAAGTGAAAGAATAGTATTCTGCTTCTAATTACTAAAACTGTCCACGTCTTTGTAGCCCACATAAGGCAATAGATAAAAAATTTGAAACCATTCCTTATATTTGTTATTCTTCTTCAGCTTAAAATGTTCTTCTGCAATATAAAACATGTACTCTTCTAAGTTCTAAGTTTTGTTTGTTACGACGTAAAACAGAAACTGTCCCAGAAGCCACGAATAACTGTTATTCTTTGCGGACTGGTATCAGTTCCAGTTTGGTTGTAAAGCTTCAGTTATCGGTATATGACTTTCTGCGGTTCTGTTGATAGAGCTAATTTCTTCCTAGTCCAGTTCCAAATTCTGATTCTATTTTCACATAAGAGGATGTGCGCTACAGCTTCTACAAGCCGACATTTGTCGCAGTATGTAGATGGTCTCAATTTGATTTTCCATAATCGTTCCGCTGTGGGTATGGTTTCGTTTACAACGCCGCACCATAAGGCACTGACTCTAGTTGGTAGAATTTTATTGTTGATATTTTTCCAGACGTTCCTCCAGTTTTTATGTAGGTTAATTTACCGGAATTGGTTTGTGAAGATGATTTCTGGTAATATAATTATAGTCGTTTCTAGTGTTGTGATGGTGGAACTAAGCAGCTTGGTCTCATAAGTTCTTACTAAAAATTTACAAAATATTAAATCCAAAATACTGCATCTCGGTTCTTACAATAGTGCAATAGGTGCGCACTGGTTAGATGTAACTGATGAGAGACTCCAACGCGGACTGTGGTTAAGGGCGAATCCCAAGCGCATGGCCACGAACAATTGGGAGCGGAAACTTAGTGTCATCGGAACCTTGTTGAAGGACCATGGCATGCGATCGTTAGACCGACTGCAGAAAGTTCAGTTTATAAATACATACATACTTAGAAATATATATCATGCCACAGCAGTCTTACCGGTCGCAGGTTTGAATCCTGCCTCGGGCATGGATGTGTGTGATGTCCTTAGGTTAGTTAGGTTTAAGTAGTTCTAAGTTCTAGGGGACTGATGACCTTAGCAGTTAAGTCCCATAGTGCTCAGAGCCATTTGAACCATTTTTTTAAGAATCTCCTAGCGGGAGTAATGCATGAAAGGAAACAGACTGTTGGACAGAAGAATAGACAGATCCCTGCTTTATGAGTTTCCGATAGCGCCTACGATAAGAATCTGGTGCCATATTATGCTTCACAACCCTAAACTGTTTGTTTTTTTACTTCACACTAAAACAAAAGTTATGATATGAGAAGAGGAAATGAAATATACGCTTCCAAGACATAATATTTCCTTGTGTCCTACTACTGCATACATGAAAGCGCTGCAGTTAATTTTTGTATGTTGGGTAAATCTTGATATCACCTCATATTCCTTTGTGAGAAGATTTCTATTTTCTTGGGATTTAAATAAAGTAGACATTTCATCACTGGTTAATATTCTGATGACTAATGCCATGGTACCCGTTGCAATTGCTCCATGGCACCTGTGAGTAGAGTCTCACGTTGGTTACTATAAGGACACGCAGGCAGTGATATCCGCTCACTGCAGTCAGAGCCAAGGTGATTTCTTTCTGTTTATGGCGAAGCGTCTGCTGCTGTGTCCACGCTCAGCCAACATAAACAAATCGCGGTGGCATTGGGCACTGCTAATTGCTGCGCTTGTCGCGAGCCTCGGCAAGAGCGCACTGTCTCTGCTAACGATACTGTGGAGTTAATACATCTTACTTAACGTAATATGCAGGACGTGGGTTGGGTAAAAATTCAGTTTGTAACTTCCCATCGCATTAAAATACTTTACAGTCACACACACACACACACACACACACACACACACACACACACACGCACACACACGCACGCGCGCGCGCCCCCGCAAACAGTCATTGATTCCAGTGAGGGTGACAAGTACTGTGTGTTGAACAACACATGCACCAGTCAATTCCTCAGATGGCGTTGAGTGGATGAGTTTTTGCAATTACCTTGAATTGCAAGAATTGTAAGGAGGAGACTGATAGTAAGTGGACTTGTATGCTAAAGAGCTGCAACAAAGCGAAGCTTGACCGATTATCAGATAATTATCCACATGGGTTTTATGGACGAGTATACTTTTAGTAACCACCCCACCCACGATCATTACGTAAGATTTCTCGAAGTCGTAGGGCCATTGATTTCATTAAGTCGTTGACAGTGTAGCGTGATGTTAACTTCCCACAATACATTTTCTATATTCGTCCAAAGGTCGCTTGCATTTGTAGGTCCACATGACAATGACCTTGTTACCTCTGCCCACATATTCTCTATCTGGTTGATGTTCGGTGATCGTGGAAGAAACTGCAACAGCTTTATCCTCTCGTGGCCCTGAAACCAATCTCGCACTGCTCTGCTATGATGGATGGGGCTCTGCTCCTGTAAATAATCTGTTATCTCGTTAGTTCATATATTTATATTTAAATAACGTGTTTGTAATAAGCATATTGGATTATTATTTTCCACAGTGTTTAAGAATTCAGGCCCTGTCATAGATAAGTGATCTATATTCAACAGCCCGATTAAGACTGTGGTTTACCCACCCTATGATACGATGAGAGTCGTAGCCGGATATCCACATTAAGACTGACTGGCTGAATCCGATTACAACGATCTGGTATCAAAATGAAATTACAGAAATCGGATAATTTAAACGTCTGTATTGCAACAATGCTGCGCACATAAATTCCTATGATGGATTAACAGGTAGCAACTGTCTAAGAAAAAGTGATAAATATGTATACTAGCAGCAATGTAACGTAATTACAACTGTTATGTATGTGATGGAAATAATGAATCGAACAATACACATCTATTTCAGTGGTGGGATGATCCACCATATCGGATTTGCTGCTGACATAATGACAACAACGACAATAATAATAATAATAATAATAATAATCCCGTGTGGCGGATAGGGAAACCCTCCACCATATGGGTGGTACCGAGGAAATCGAATACTTGGGGCGAACCCAATACTAACACTATCCTGAACGGCTACTCAATCCGTTGAACCCAAAATCCAGACACGTCAGAGTGAAAATCACCGCTACTCTGGTCACCGTCTGTTAGCTCAATGAGCGAGGCTGATAAAATATTTGCTTCCAAAGGCTTCAACACCCTCTGGTCCTGTCCGCTCCTGGTATCACCGAAGCCAAACCAATGAAACTCAAGTAAACATCAGCATTGCAAGCAAAGGCAGCTTTACCCTAGGTGGTACACAACCCAGCTGTCGACAGGCGGCAGTTGGATTTTCGGATTCTGGGGAGTCCAGGTCAGCACGGCAGAGAATATCGAAGATCTCTGGTAAATTTCCCTACAAGCAGAAAACATGCATTTGAAAACTAAACATCGATAGATTGACCCAAACACGAAAATTAAATAATCTCACAATAGAAATCGACCGACAAAAAATTCTCATCCTTGCTCTTCAAGAACCACGACTAACTGGCAATGAAACCTTGCATTGCGGAAACCATTGTATCTTTAAGAGCAAAATACAACAAAAGGTAGGGAAAAGCGGACCAATGTTCGGTATTGCATTTCTCGAAAACAGATCTATCATCTACTCTGTCAAACAAATCACACCCATCAACAATCGACTTATGACTATGCTCATTCAGAGCCGCAGTAAAAAATATACACTCGTCAATACACGTGCCCCCACCAACTTCCAAAATAAGAAAAACACCGGAAATGTCGAAAAATTCTGGAACACACTCGAAAATACTATGAGCAAAATTCACCAAGATGACGTGATAATACTAATGGGAGACTTCAACTCTGTATTTGGGACAGAAAAAACCAATAGAAAAATCGTTGGTACAAATTCAACACACCGAGACGCTTAGTCCAACGGCACACGTCTGACTGACATCTGCCAGCATTACAACCACAAAAGGATATCTTCCCACTTGGAAAAAACCAGTTCCCAGCTAACATGCTTGGCTGGCAGGTACAAGCTGCTTTCGTTCGCCTTTCGAGACTCGCTGAAGGCTAGATTTTTAATTCTTTTGTAGCAGAGCTGCAGGCAAGCAGATACAAACTCAATAAGGGAATCATAAGAAAACGCTCGAGCAAAATTCGTCTTGCTACTTTCAGTAACCCTTAGCGTCAGAGCGAAAACCGTACGCTACTGCCAAATTCATAATGTCAAAAAAAAAATGGTTCAAATGGCTCTGAGCACTATGGGACTTAACTTCTGAGGTCATCAGTCCCCTAGAACTTAGAACTACTTAAACCTAACTAACGTAAGGACATCACACACATCGAAGCCCGAGGCAGGATTCAAACCTGCGACCGTAGTGGTCGCGCGGTTCCAGACTGTAGCGCCTAGAGCCGCTCGGCCGCTCCGGCCGGCTCATAATGTCATTTTTGTTTTCTGCCGACATATTTGTTGTTGTTGTGAATACATAATTTATCTATGAAATGCCACATTTTCATAATACTTGCGAATGATACAGGAAACGAAGTAAATACAAATCTTTACGAAGTCAAAAGTCGATAATATCCTACTAATTCCTGTTAAAATAGGCTCAGTCATTTTACAGACACTTAACGCTTTATTAAGAGAGACTGCTGTCGGGAAGTTTCTGTAGTAAGCTGATATTAATTTGTATTAGCACAGTGAATAAATGGTTCAAATGGCTCGGAGCACTATGGGACTTAACAACTATGGTCATCAGTCCCCTAGAACTTAGAACCACTTAAACCTAACTAACCTAAGGACAGCACACAACACCCAGTCATCACGAGGCAGAGAAAATCCCTGACCCCGCTGGGAATCGAAGCCGGGAACCCGGGCGTGGGAAGCGAGAACGCTACCGCACGACCACGAGCTGCGGACCACAGTGAATGTTTTAATTGCATTTTCCATTAGTTTACTAAACGCAACAGTAATCATCAAAGAGAAATAAATCAGCAGCAGAATTTTCCTTCACGATATCTAAACCAATCTAACAATCCTAAAGTTGTTTACAAATTCTACGCCCGTAGAAACCCACTGGTTCTAACAGTGTCATTAAACCAGTGTAGTTTTAAGATTATTTTCGTCTAGAAATAAATTGCCTCGACGGTTGATCGATCAGGATCGGGAAAGGTAAAATTTTACGAATATATGACGAAAGGGACAAGTGCTTGAGAGAGGACTTCCCTATCAACTCAAGTGCCTGAGAGACGACTTTCCTATCGGTCTCCTGCATGTTATTGGCAACAAATTCCAGCTGTGTTGCACACACCCCTTGTGGCAGAATTCGTAGCCCAAATCACACTTTTGGAGCTATCAGATGTAAAATATTATGTTCACACTGCTCTTTGCTCGAGTTTACGTCTTTTGGTGGGGCTCAGCCTTTCATTTCTTCTCAGAAAGTTAACGGTAAAGGCATCATAACACGTCACCAGTAACACTACTGCATAGGAATGCTCAATGAGCGATCTGATGACGTTCAATAATAGCCACTCCGTTGATTTTTGTTGTTTCGAATTAGAGCATGCACTACTCCTACAGCAGACTTCTGAACTTTGCCTGTTGTATGAAAATGTCGCATGATGGTAAAATGGTAATCTATCACATGTATCAGTTATCGAGTCTTCCTTAATGTGGAAAATCATTCATGCCAGGACGGTCTTTGGCGTATTTTACCCAAAAGCACTCGCTCCAAACACAGTTCAAATCTTTCTAGCTGCCTCCTCTATGTTCACCCTTCTGTTATACCAAAAGTAAACGTTGTGTTACAGATGTTACACCTTTTTCCACTTGCCTTCACCTGGGCGGCACCGGATTTCAGGCGGCGGGTGGCGTCTGGCCGGTGGCCGGTAGCCGCTGCAGCGCCAGGAAACGCTCGAGCGTAAGCTGTTATGATCGCGACGCAGTCACGAGCTGTCCGGCGGAATTGTTTCTGGAATACTTGTTATTGCTGGTGGGTAGAATGTTAAGCGAATTATCTTCCATGTTCAATCAGACTCATAACTCTAGACCGCCATTGGTTAAAAAAAAAATACACTGTATGGGAACCTGCGACTACAAGCTTAGAATGCAGGATGATTACCACTAGACCACGGGCTCACCCAGTCCGAGAATCCCTAAGAAGTAGGTAACACGTCCTCCTAACACTTCCGCGTCTTACAGTGTTGCCAGATTGTGCAGATAGCCGGACTTAGAGTTGTCAGGGGCGGTCAGTTTTATTGGCCACCTTAAGTGAACGACTCTCTGTTGCGGCCGGCCGGCGGCCAGTTTTTATGTCTAAGACTGTACATCCTCTCGAGTTAATTTTGCGTTGGATTAAGTAAAATGATTCGTTACAACATGTTATGAAGTCCTGCATTTGGGCTATACTGGAGGTAGTTCGATCAGGACTGATGTGCCAGTTACTGAGGCCGATAAACTTACCGGTTACTGTTGCAAGAAGCAGGACCAGTCACTGACTTTTAATCGTTCGTAACGGGTATGCTTTATCAGAAGGCGCCACCGACGTTTCAGCTAACGTTGCAGACAGCCTTCATCAGAGTCTCTCAACGTCCATCCGCCTCATCGAAATGGCTCTGAGCACTATGGGACTCAACTGCTGTGGTCATACGTCCCCTAGAACTTAGAACTACTTAAACCTAACTAACCTAAGGACAGCACACAACACCCAGCCATCACGAGGCAGAGAAAATCCCTGACCCCGCCGAGAATCGAACCCGGAAACCCGGGCTTGGGAAGCGAGAACGCTACCGCACGACCACGAGATGCGGGCATCCGCCTCATCGCAGGCAGGTTTCGTCAGTATAGCTCGCCAACATTTTGACTTCTGTTGCCTTCTGGCCTTTCTGAACGTGATTCGAAGCGTCGACAACATTCTGATGATGGCCGGTTGTAGCATCAGGTGAAATGCGGGATTTAATTCTCAATCACTAACCTTCAAAGTAGTCACCAGCATTGGGTATAATCCGCTGCCGGCGATGTGGAAGTCGTAGGAAACTCTTAGCAGTGCCAGTTGTGTTGACAGTTCGAACGGCGAGGTCTATTGCCCGACGAATACCGTGAAGTGTTTCCTTCAGTTTAGAAATCGAGTTGAGCTTACGTGGGCTTGAACTGTCAACACAACTGATACTGCTGAGAGTATCCTACGACTTCCACATCGCCGGCTGCGGGTTGTACACAATGCTGGTGACTACTTTGAAGGTTAGTAAAACTTTGAAACACATATCTATTTTGTACGAGCTGTAAATAAATAGTTATCACTATTAAAGTTCCAACTCTCGTATTATTCTGCATTTCCTGCAGTCGATTTTTCACTCCAATACATCCTGTGCTATCAAACACATTTCCTACCCTGCTCCCCAGATACGTTTTCCACTTTACACAGATTACTTTATTTGTTTTACGTATCGAGATTGCGACCGTGAAGTAATTTGTCAAATTCAGCTGGCCAATATTCGCAAGTTCTAGTGTCAGTAGTTTTCTCCACTAATAATAAGCACGATATTAGATATTGCTTAACACAAATTATGAAAGTCAGAGTTTAACCTAATGTCACCATAAGACGTTAGCGTTTAAGAAACTTTATTGAAAAAGTAATAGTAATAATAATTATAGTCGCAGAATAATGCATGAAGGTTTAGACTAGGGAAGAAAAATATTAACATTGTATGCATTTATTTACATGAAAATGATGAAGTGTGAAGGAAAGATGAAGAAAGAAGGTTAATTGGAGAACAAGATAATCATATTCATTATGGAGTATAAGAAATATCTTTATTTTCCTAATGGTGACGAATGCTATGATGATACCAAAGAGAGCTTCAGTCACTTTTGAGTACAGTTTCCATAAACTGCGAGGTCTATACAGTTACGTACTCATTCTATCTCAATTTAAAATTACCATGATAATATTCTGGTTTTTATCGTCCTTCTGTCATTAGTAAATGTTACGCTAGAACTATTTCTGTCGTATTTATATTTGATTGCGCTGATACCTACCTTGCCGTCGTCCAGTACTTCAGCTTTTACAGTCGAGTCTCGTGCCTCCTCTTAGAGTCATCAGGCGCTTTTTTCTAGTATTTCGGCAAATATATGCAATTTTTTTGCAATGTGTAGCTGTAATCAGCCTAAACAAGTACTGCTCATCGCATGTCTCATGCGACGCACATTGTCAACGTCAAACGTCGGTTTGTTTGCCATTACTAACAAAATTATTTTTAAAGCGAAATTTTACATGCCAATTCAATAAAGCGTTCTCAGATTACTCTAGTGCGATATTCATTTTATCGATATGCATAAAAAGACAGTAAAAAGGAGAATAGCAATACTCCAGCAGTGACTCGCATGCCGCACTTTTCCCGCACTGTCTTTCACTGCCATGCAGCAGTGCCACTCAATCGAATCCAGAGTGCTGGTTATTCTTCCCGTATACTGTTACTGCTAATACATATACATAAAAGAAGTATCGTACTAGTCTATCCTAGAACGATTCTATCAACTCGCTCGTAAAATTACGCTTTAGAAATCGTGTTGTTTGTTACAGGAAACAAAACGACGCTTTCTGTTGACACTGTACGTCACATGAAACATACGATGAGCAGTATTTGTTTGGGCTGACTCCAGCCACACATTGCAAAAACAAAACTGCAAATATTTGCCTAATCAAAGAGAAAATGCACCTGACACCCGGTAAGAGAGACATCCTACACTACTGGCCATTAAAATTGCTACACCACGAAGAAGACGTGCTAAAG
Organism: Schistocerca cancellata; assembly: GCF_023864275.1. Taxonomy (NCBI): domain Eukaryota; kingdom Metazoa; phylum Arthropoda; class Insecta; order Orthoptera; family Acrididae; genus Schistocerca; species Schistocerca cancellata. Next base: position 1,037,317,480 of record NC_064626.1, read on the forward strand.
ACGCGAAATTTAACAGACAGGAAGAAGATACTGTGATATCCAAATGATTAGCTTTTCAAAGCATTCACACAAGGTTGGTGCCGGTGGCCATACCTACAACGTGCTGACATGAGGACAGTGTCCAACCGATTTATCATACACAAACAGCAGCTGACCGGCGTTGCCTTGTGAAACGTTGTTATGATGCCTCGTGTAAGGAGGAGAAGTGAGTACCATCACGTTTCCCACTTTGATAAAGGTCGGATTGTAGCCTATCGCGATTGCGGTTTATCGTATCGCGACATTGCTGCTCGTGTTGGACGAGATCCAATGACTGTTAGCAGAATATGGAATCGGTGGGTTCAGGAGGGTAATAAGGAACGCCGTGCTGGATCCCAACGGCCTCGTATCACTAGCAGTCGAGATGACAGGCATCTTATCCGCATGGCTGTAACGGATCGTGCAGCCACGTCTCGTTCCCTGAGTCAACAGATGGGGACGTTTGCAAGACAACAACCATCTGCACGAACAGTTCGACGACGTTTGCAGCAACATGGACTATCAGCTCGGAGACCATGGCTGCGGTTACCCTTGACGCTGCATCACACATAGGAGCGCCTGCGATGGTGTACTCAGCGACGAACCTGGGTGCACGAAGGCAAAACATCATTTTTTCGGATGAATCCAGGTTCTGTTTACAGCATCACAATGGTCGCATCCGTGTTTGGCGACATCGCGGTGAACGCACATTGGAAGCGTGTACTCGCCATCGCCATACTGGCGTATCACCCGGCGTGATGGTATGGGGTGCCATCAGCTACACGTCTCGGTCACCTCTTGTTCGCATTGACGGCAGTTTGAACAGTGGACGTTACATTGCAGATGTCTTACGACCCGTTGCTCTACCCTTTATTCGGTCCCTGCGAAACCCTACGTTTCGGCAGGTTAATGCACGACCGCATGTTGCAGGTCCTATACGGGCCTTTCTGGATGTAGAAAATGTTCGACTCCTGCCCTGGCCTGCACATTCTCCAGATCCCTCACAAATTGAAAACGTCTGGTCAATGGTAGCCGAGTAACTGGCTTGTCACGCCAGTGACTACTCTTGATGAACTGTGGCATCGTGTTGAAGCTGCATGGGCAGCTGTACCCGTACACGCCGTCCAAGCTCTGTGTGACTCAATGCCCAGGCGTATCAGGGCCGTTATTACGGCCAGAGGTGGTTGTTCTGGGTACTGTTTTCTCAGGATCTATGCACCCAAATTGCATGAAATTGTAATCACATGTCAGTTCTAGTATAATATATTTGTCCAATGAATACCCGCATTTCTTCCTGGTGTAGCAATTTTAATGGCCAGTAGTGTAGTACAGTATGAACGTTAATAAAACCGACAAACTGCAGGGACGGATTCCTGACTGGAAATGGAGGAAGCAAGATCCTATGAACATGTGTACGAAAATCCATCGTCGCCTTGTTAGATGGCGCTGACGAATGAAAGTTCCTCTGACCACGTGCCGCGTGTTTCTTGTGTGTTGCAGTGTGTGTGACGGACGCAGCGTACTGTAAGCACCAGAATGGTTCGGTATTCACGTCGGGAACAAGCCGAGATGATGTTTGTGTACGGCCAAGCAGATGGAAACGATCGAGAGGCAGCACAGCTATACCAAAACAAGTACCCTCAAAGATATCAACCACCACGCCAACATTTGAAGCCCTTTTTGGTCGTTTGTGAGATCATGAGTCCTTTCAGAAAGATGAAATCGCAGGTAGGCGGCGGATTGGAGAACCGAATTCTGCCTCTCGACCGTATCCATCTTGTTGGCCGTACACAAACACCATCTCGGCTTGTCCCCGACGTGAATACCGGACCATTATGCTGCTTACAGAACGCTGCGTCAGTCACAGGGCCTGCAACACACAAGGAACACGCGGCACGTGGTCAGAGGGACTTGCATAAATTTCGACAACGTAGTTCACGGAGAGCAGTGACCTGATTCTATATTTAAATATGAGCAGTCGAGATCGCAATAATATTCCTTTATTAACCGGTTTCGGCTTATCTACAAGCCATTTTCAGCATTTTTTTGGCCCCCTATGGCTGGTGCTGGAGGCTCCTCAGATTTTTCGTGATACCACAATCGTACAATTGCAGCCTCGAGACACGGACAATTCTCCCGATGGAAGATGCCACTGCTCGTCGGTGAAGATATTAAGCATAGACGGATGTGGATGATGACGTAGTTCACAGCTGCCATGGTGCCCTAGAATACTAGCACAGGTCCCATGGAAGCAAAGGTGAATGTCCCTCACAGCATAATATTGCCCCTAATGTCCTGTGGTCGTGGCGTGGTGCATGTTTGGGGTCTGAGTGAATGACGTACAAGTTGTGAGGATGAGAAGTGGATGAGGTCACAGCTGTCTCGTTTGCACCTACTTGATTTTATTGCTGTTAATTTATTTTCTCTGTATAACATAATGAAACGATCTCATTCTTGTAATATACATTGTAAATGGTTTCGAGTGAATGTTGTGGAAAATTCAGAAATCTTCTCGAATGCTACAGATATTTCTTGAATTTTTTAAAAATTCACGGAATGTTTAATAAGTTCTCGAATGATCTGAAAATTTCTACAATGTCCTTGAATGTTCCAGAATTTGAAAGATGATATTTTAGAATGGTCTCGAAAGTTCTTGAATGATCGTGAGCTGGAAATACTCTATGCAATGTTCTAGAAGTTTCGAGCTCTGATAGTATACAAGAAGAATTCCGGATTAATTACGTTGTTATTAAGTGAAAGTTAAACATTAATGTTTTTGTATTTCAGTGTTCCTCACGAAAATATTTAATGAGCTAATGATTTTCAGTATTGTTTGTCTGAACTTAAGGGAGAATATACACCGTCTCGAGTGGTAGCAAAAGAAACAAAGAGGCAAGGAAAAAGGAAATAGAAAAACGAGAAGAATGGTTTTCTTCATAATGGGGGAATATTATCAATGAATGAGAGGTCGTCAAAATGACAAAGTGAGAAAAAAATTATTTAGTTACAACTTCACCACTACTGGCCGCTTTATGTTATGGAAAATAAGTCAAGTGTGTAGTCGGTAACATTTAATATAATTGACCATCACTAATATTCTTTTCTTGTTACATAGAAAAATATCTTTTTAACTGTTCTTAATTTGACTTGCCCTCTGTCCACGTCAAAACTAGTAATATTCCTGTAGATTTTAATTTAACTGCGATCTTCGAATCTTTCCAGACCCTTCTCATAATTTGAGCCTTTTCGAAAAGAAAATCCGCTGTTAAACGCAAAGCCAGTTTTATACATAATCTACTATTATGATATTTGGCATTTTATTAACATGCATTCAAAAGAGAGCAGTAGATTGTAACAACCTTCTTCTTCTCTGTATTTTTAATCCGGTGTGAAGAACAGACAGATACGATTACTTCTGAAGATATTTGTATCCAAATGTGTCGAAACAGAAGACAGTCAGTTCTATCCACGTATTTGAACTTTCTGTTCTTTCTATCCACTAGAGCACATTCGAAATTGAAATGACGGGAAGTTCCGTCTCCGGAAAAGCCATTCAGTGACCAGCACTACATCCCACTAGGAAAACTATCGTTTCTTAACTTGATATTTGTCGTATTTGTTTTGTTGTTGTTGCGGTCTTCAGTCCGGAGACTACTTGACGCAGCTCTCACGGTAGTCGTACTTCCTTTACGCCACGCATAATGAACATTACAATGGCTAATTACCATTTTTTACTTCCTCTTGAGTCTCTAGATATCCACTCCTGGACTTCTACAGACTTCCATGTCGATCTTCGCTGGGCGGTCTGGATGCAGTTTTTGTCGCATGTCGCTGGATGTCGTCTCTCCTTATCGCCAGAGGAGGTCGACATTTCTCTTTGATTCCTTCGGGGACCACTGCATCAATATTTTGGCCAATTTGAAGTTCTCCTTGCCGCGTTTGTGTCCATCACCACTCCAGTCTCGCTGACCTCTCGAGACCGTCATGGATCCCAGTTCTTCTCATCTCTTTGTTCTTCATCCTACCTTTCACACGCACTCCAAGCGTTGCTCTCTCTATTGCCCTTTGACAGTCCCGTTGAAGATTTGCACCGTTTGTTGTGTCACTGTTTCGAGCCTGTACGTTTTCCTGACAGGATACACGCGTCATAAACTTTGCTCTTTAGATTTATAGGGATAGTTGATTAGATTACCATCTAGGTGAGACCAACTCGCCGGGTGAGCTCTGCTCATTGGTCATCTTTCCCTAGTTGGATTTTGTGTCCGAGATAAATGTATTTATATCTACTTCGAGAGTTTGGTTTCAGTTGGAGACTGTAATGTTGACGCGGCTCATGACTTCGCTCTTTTGAAAGCTGATTTGCGGCCTACATCTTGGGAATCATCTTTGACAGTCCGTTTGTGCCGCTGCTGAAGAGGATGATATCATGTGCAAAACGAAGGTGGATAAGTCGTTTTCCTTCTATGTCGAAACCTTTGTGCCCCGGGATAGACAGCTGAAGGCATCCTATAGGGCCGCGGTGAATAACAGATTGTTTCTCCTTGTCTGACGCGTCTTCTCAAGGGAAACTTACAAGTGATCCAGTCCTCCCTTATAGTGACGATGATGATGTTTGCTTTGTGGGGCGCTTAACTGCGCGGTTATCAGCGCCCATACAAATTCCCAACCTTTGCTCAGTCCAATATTGCCACTTTCATGAATGATGATGAAATGATGAGGACAACACAAACGCCCAGTCATCTCGAGGCAGGTGAAAAATCCCTGACCCCGCCGGGAATCGAACCCGGGACCCCGTGCTCGGGAAGCGAGAACGCGACCGCCTCCCTTATATTCGCCCTCGTTACTGCTCTGCGCGCAGGGTAGCCGCGTGGTCTGGGCGCCTTGCCACGGTTCACGCTGCTTCCCGAAGCCGGAGGTTCGAGTCCTCCCTCGGGCATGGGCGTGTGTTGTCCTTAACGTAAGTTAATTTAGGTTAGATTAAGTAGCGTGTAAGCCTAAGGTAGATGACCTCAGCAATTTGGTCCCATATGAACTTACCATCACGACCGTTACTGCTTTGGTATCCATCGTCGGAACGCCTTTTAGCAGTCTGAGAAGATCATGTGAAGTGGGATATTGTACTCCTTATATTTCTCTGTCAATATGCATACTTCTTGTATATGGTCAGTGAACAATCATCGTACCTAAAATACCACTAAAATCAATACTAAATGTTGTAGGAACACGCGGTTGCGCATGCTATAGATACCAGCGGCAGAATTACGCTATTGGCTGGAGCGCCATTTGGTACACTGCCCCACGTCACTGCACATCGCTCTTCTTACGTGCACACCAGTAGAGACGTGTCCATGTGATGCCACGATAGGCGCCAGGAATACAGAGAAGTTATTCCATGGACTCCATGTGCACGGAATGGGAAACGCTCCTGATATAAGACACTTTGTCAGAGGTGAGAGTGTTATGGCGCTGCTTTTGGCAAGAACGACAACGGAAACATACTACCATCACTGGTACCTTCCAAGAGTCGACAAATATCAGTGAGGCTGCCAATAGACGCCTGGAATTGCATACTAATGGGTAAGCTACAGAATGTGGCCGTCAAAGACAAGCGTCATCTGTAATTCTAAGTAATCGGTAATGTGAGGGCAGCTAACAGGGGATGTTGATGTACGAAAAGCACAAGTGCACTGATAATAATTAGACCAAAGGAAGCTCCGCAGCACCTGGGAACAACCATTACGAAACGTGCTGCTGTCACATAACTTTCCAACACGATGAACGATGGCGATAATGCTAACCGACAGCACAACACCAATGCGTCATCCAAGGGAAGTAGACGTCGAAGGAAAAGCTATTCTATGAAATGATATAGTCGTCAGTTTGGAGTGTCGTAACAGCTGAGTACGGCTGTATGGAAAACAGCAGTACGCTGTTCATGGTACACTGGTACCGTAGTAGACGTGTGCCCTTGCTAATGTTATTCTCAGGTCTCATTAAAACATCATCGCTGGACCATTAACCAATGGAAACGAGTTGTTTTGGATCACTTTTGTAACATCGCTATGGTAGTCTTGACACGGTTCGTCATCTTGCAGTAGAACAGGTGCTCTAAATGTGCAGCATAGAACGGGTACAGTCTGATGGTAGTAATATGTTGTGGAGAATATTCATCCTGCAGCTATCTTGTTGCAGAAGTCATCAGAGCTGTGGACTACATCAAAGTAGTGACATTTCTTAAAGGACGTACGTAGCATTTTCAGCGAGAAGACCTATTCGTTCCAAAAAAGCAGTTTCGCTACAGTGGTTTTGAGAGTAATTCCTAATAATATCTTGGTCCCAAAAATGCGTCAGCTTTAAACTTTATTGAACGTGTCTGCCATACCAGTTGTGCCGTGTAGCGGGCATGTCGATGGTTTGTTGGGTATCGATATATCCGTGGTTATAAGCTGCGAAGTTCTTTGATGCCCGCCTGGGAACAGAGGGGTTTTGAGGAGAGCGAGAGTGTGGAGCTGGGAGGTGCCCTTGTGGCTGTTGGAATGAACTTGGGCTGATGAGTGCAGTCGGCGGCAGTCGATGTTTGGACGGCATGGAGTGCAGGCACGCGTAATTCTGTTAGCACTGACAGAACCTGGGGCTACTCACCACTGCCCTTGCGGAATTGCAAGCCTTACGAAAAGCTCACTTTTGGAAATACGTAAATGTCGAGCCCGTGGCTTTCACTGGCCTTTGTGTACACTACCAGTGTCACTATAGTGAGAATTGTCTTGTGTAAGTGCGTTTGCCAGTGTGGTTACTGCACCTTTATTGCTTGAGTGTGTATGGTCAGATATTGTGAGAGAGAATTATGTGCAGTTGGTGCTCAATAACCTAGATGAATGAAGTCGTATCTCTTGTACAGAACCAGCCATTTCTAGTATCTAAATAACTTGTATTGAATCTTACCCTTGGAGGCGTTTCTTAATTACTCTTTAGTGTTAAAATATTTTGTGGTCGTGCCTAACTATCGTAAGTTTCAGGGGCATTTGTTTAATTCGGTCCGAAGGCGCACGAGTCGCTGTTCTGTATCAGACTTATACACCTGTTGTACGCACGAAGTCTTTTAATGTTCAGACGCACTTGCAATGATTGTATTAGCGCAGGACTGTATCTAATGATGTCAATACTTCTTGCTAAGGTGATTGCATTCTGTTCTTTGTATTTTACTTAATTTAATTTGCTGTGTGCTCCCGTTTACGTGCAAAAGCACAGTTGTAAGCTAACAAGTGTCAGTTGAGCCCAGGCGACGATTGCTCGTTGGTTCAGTTCAAATTTATGTATCGACCGCGCCTTTCTGTCTTGTAGTACGACGTGTTCCCTCATCGCTGGTATCGATAACTGTAATTAAGATGCTTATGTATGAGCTTGTTGACCCGGCGAGAAATTTTGTTCCTTAAATAGCATTACCTTGAGGATATAATATCTTGTTTTAGGCTGTTATTTCAGTAGTAGGCACTGTACCACCTTATTCAAAATCTGTTCTGATATTTGATTACGCCACGGAAGTAATTTTCATTAAGCCTTTATTGCTAAGGCTTTCATGTGGAATGGTGATTACTCCAAAGTTTTCTCAGATTGCCTTAATGTTTGCCCTGTATTTGACATTTGGCGTTGCATTTGTGACAGATAGCCTTGGTTGTTAAAAGGTTTTCTCGTTCTATCGTATTGAGACGCGGGCTGTGTTATATTATTTTCCAAGCCTGACACGTGCCAACATCTCGTCTCCTACCTTCCAAACTACACAGAAGCTCTTCTGCGAACCTTGCTGAACTAGCACTCCTGGAAAAAGGATATTGCGGAGACATGGCTTAGCCACAGTCTGGGGGATGTTTCCAGAATGAGATTTTCACTCTGCAGCGGAGTGTACGCTGATATGAAACTTCCTGGCAGATTAAAACTGTGTGCCGGACCGAGACTCGAACACGGGACCTTTGCCTTTCGCGGGCAAGTGCTCTACCTATCATGGTGTGTTTACTTTTGAGATTTCGAGACTGTACTTTCGAAGAACAGTCCGTAACATTCTCATTCCTCTCATATAAGTCTCACGAAACGATCACGACTAGAAAATCAGAGAATCAGAGCTCATCCGGTTGTTCATAGACAGTCATTCTTCCCACGTAACGTACGAGAATGAAACAGGGAAATGACAGTGGTACTCTCTGCCGCACATCGTAAAGTGTATTCAATATCGCCTACATATGTTGTTGGCTATCCCGTCACACCGCAGCCACGCACCAGGCCGTGTCGTTTTCATCAGCTGTCTGCACGAAGAGTGCTCAGATGAAGCTTCTGCTACATGGATGGGCAAGAAATTTTGTATCTGTTGCAAATCACAGTGACTGAGAAGTGGCAGTTTTCACAATAGCAACTTAATAGTATCTGGCTGCGATTTTAGTCACAACTTGAAGTCACAAGTAGTAACCAAAAATAGCATTTCACATTCAACGCCGTACCTGTTTCTAAGAACTTTGTGACATGCTATCGCGCCTGGCTGCGATCTCAGTGAGAAGTTGCAACTAAAAGTCGCAAGAAGAAACTAAAAATAGCATTTAACATTTCGACGTGGGCCATCGGTAGACCGAGGTTCGTACTTTGTTATACGAACGTCGTTTCTCAAGCTATCCATTTATAATGTAACTATGGTCGAAGAAATGAACCAAGAAGCTAATTTACTTCGCCAAAAACTTTATATACGGCGTTTGACCTGATATCAATTATGATATGTTTGGCTAGGGTATACTATAGGAACTCCCTGAAATCATGGTTCTATGGAGTAGGCCACCCTCTAGGTTAGGTTGAGAGTGGGTGAAGTCAACGAATGTAAATGTTAAATGGAGGTTGCGGTAACAGATTAATCTATTGTATAGCCCAGTGTATATGTTCGCATCACATTTAAACACAAGGAATGCACTTTTCGTCATAAAAGCTAAAACTGCAAGATAAATTCAGAAAACAGGTAATGGGCAAGGGTCCGTCGTCTATTTTGATGCGTATTGTGCGCATATATGGTACATAAACTACAAATAATGCGAGGGTGGCACACTACGTAAATTTTACCAAATATTTAATAGTAGTGTGTTCACAAGACAGATATTTTTTCCAGTACTATAAGACGTAGGTAAACTTTTGGTGTATCTCCAATTATTGCACTTAAATTATTCCCGATGTCAAGTTTCAACTTAAAGACCTGTACTCCCCATTCTTTTCACTAGCATGTCACCAACCTTAAAATACATAACCAAATTGTTATTAGTAACTACTTGGCACAAGGGGAAAAGCAATCTTTATCAGTCGCACGCAGTATATTTCACATTTATTTACCAACCCTTTCAAATCGCATACTGACTCGAGAGACAAACTGGTGACGTATCAAGTTTGGACACTTTACAGAAGAGAATTTATCACTTCCGTTGCGATGACATAGCTCACCTCGCCAGGAATACTAGTTAGCAGATGTACTAGCCAGCAACATTTTTGAACGTGACTATCAACAGCCGTGAAGTAATCTACATCTACATGGATACTCCGCAAATCACATTTAAGTGCCTGGCGGAGTTTCATCGAACCACCTTCACAATTCTCTATTATTACAATCTCGTATAGCGCGCGGAAAGAACGAACACCTGTATCTTTCCGTTCGAGCTCTGATTTCCCTCATTTTATCGTGGTGATCGTTTCTCCCTATGTAGGTTGGTGTCAACAAAATATTTTAGCATTCGGAGGAGAAAGTTGGTGATTGGAATTTCGTGAGAAGATTCCGTCGCAACGAAAAACGCCTTTCTTTTAGTGATGTCCAGCCCAAATCCTGTATCATTTCTGTGACACTCTCTCCCATATTTAGCGATAAAAGCAATGTATAAAATCAGTTTTCGACCATCGTCAGATGCTTTTATTATAAACCCAAGTATTGACCGGTTTCAGTTATGGACCATCTTCACGGATAAGGGTTAAATTGGTTTAAGCCACAACATTACATTTGTCATTACTTAAATAATGTTTAGAGCATGTCATGAATATCAATATATGACGGATTTCAGAACGGGAAAAAGAAACGTTTTTAGTCGCTTACAGAATATTTCACATTTATTTACTATTCCTTTCAAATCGCATAACGGCTCGAGTGACACACTGTTGACGTACTGAGTTTGCACACATTACAGACGAGAACATATCACTTCAATGTGAGATGACATAGCTCACCTACATATTATTTAAGTAATGTCAAATGTAATGTTGTGTCTTAAACCATTTTAATCCTTATCCATGAAGATGGTCCATGACCGAAACCGGTCGATATTTGGGTTTAAAATAAAAGCAGCTGATGGTCAAACAAGCATTTTATACAGTAATTATCAGTGCCTGCTTCTTATTACTTGCGACTAATCGCAACTACGGTAAAAAATCTCAGAAGTAGCAGAAATCGCATTTTAATGTTGGTAGAGTGTGAAGAGATACAAGTTACGAATTCGTGAACTGAGATTTTAAACTGTGAGGAATCGCAGTTAAAAACTGCTGATACTGAAACGTAACGTTAACGGAAATCACTAATATCGGAAAGTCACAGCTTGGCCCATCCCTGTTCTGCTGGAATTCGGGAGTAGTTGTGAGCTGCGAAGCATAAGTAACGCCGTATGCGTAGCTTCTGACTGAACCACAATGCCATTCCTCAATTTCAAAGACGCTAATTGGATGTCAATGTCTACGATCGCCAACCTCATGAACATAAATTCAAAAAGCTGTGAATAAGTCTCGTTCCATTGTATTCCATCTGCACGTTATGAACATTGTAGTATTTCTTTTCGTCAATTGTTATTTTTAACGCTCACTGCACGTAGAGTTTCTTCTTTTCCTTTCCATGTCTAGAATACCTAAATCATATAATGTTCCCTTCAAGGGATGTCCTGTATCGTACTCATGGTTGGCTAATACTAACTTCTTGTAATTTCTCAGTCTGAAAGAGTCTTTTTGTTCCTTGTATCTGTCCTAAAATGTTCTTTCCGCCTGTCCAACATACTTTGTATAACAGGAAACACATTGTATTTTGTGTACTCCCCACCCTCCATATTTAGTCATTTTGTTTCCGACATCATGTCCCTGGCTGTACCTCACTAAATTATTCGTCTGTAACGCTAATATAACATCGTGGGCCTTAAAAGTGTCCGCTTACTTGTACGAGACTGATCATTAATTCAACATAATGATCACCTTTATTCTTTCCGCAGTTGGCTCCTTTTATTTCTTATTATTCTTAAGTACCAATTTGTTAGTGACGTCTACCTCTATCTTTTTCATAAATAATAATGAGAGCAGTCTATTTGTCTTCTGGCGGAGTGGGTGTTGTGTTGTTTTGGGGGAAGAGACAAAACTGCGAGGTCATCGGTCTCATCGGTTTAGGGAAGAACGGGGAAGGAAGTCGGCCGTGCCCTTTCAAAGGAACCATCCCGGCATTTGCCTGGAACGATAAGGGAAATCACGGAAAACCTAAATCAGGATGGCCAGACGCGGGATTGAACCGTCGTCCTTCCGAATGCGAGTCCAGTGCGCCAACCACTGCACCACCTCGCTCGGTCTGACGGAGTGGTATTCAACCAATACAGAATAGTTGTGCGTCAGAGTGCACCAGATAACTTACGGCCACTATCTTCCAGTCATCTCCTGTATTACTTTTCAGAGCTGAAGAGATGCAACACGTCAAGATGACTCAAGTCGATCTTGCTCAATTTTATTAACTTTGAAAATCATTAAGTTTCTCAATAGGTCATTTGTATTCATGCAATATTCCGAATATATTGTTACTGCATTTGGCATGTATGAAGAAAAGGAATATATTGTTATTGCTCTTGACGTGTAAGGAGAAAGGCACCGTCAGACACTGTCGTACCGACGTTGATCACGGCGCAGCCTTACGTGTTATATAAGATTTTTAATTTACTTCGCAGAGTATCCGATGGCAAGAGAACCGGATTTGAGCAGTTTCGTATCACCTACGAGGATCAGATAGGTGTTTCGCACGACCCGAAATAATACTGGTATTCTATGTCACGGAAGTGTCTATTAGGATCCAACGGCTCTCCAGCACGCGTTCCTTTCTCCTCAGTTCTTCTGGTCATTGTTTTTCTTTGCATTATTCCTTTTAGATGGTACAGTACTTTCGGTGAACATTGTATGTAAACGATACAAAAGTTACGTGACACTGAAAGCACTTTACTAGATGGAAAGGAATGGAATTGTTGAGTGTTTATGTGTGCGTAAGCTGAGCAGCGCTCACGGTATGACCGTATTGTGTTTAACGTTGTGCGCCCTTGCCTGCCAAGGACAATGTTGAGGAATTTGGCTTTGGCGCGTTGTTGGTGCAGACGGTGCTCAATGCTAACCCAGTGATGCACGTATGGAAGACTTAGGTAGGAGAGATTGAGACGAGTCGTAAGCCTGGCTGTGTATCACGAAACGTGCTATAGGTGAACTGCTGCCCATCCTCACAATCCGCTGGCATTTCCTGCCTGTGCGTTTCCGCAACTCAGCTACCCTCTCCATTCCATACTGAGCTCTAACCTTTTCTGTCCATTCAAGGATTCTGTGCGATAGGTGCTGTTGACTCCAAACCAAATACGGCTATGATTTGAATTATCTCGACCATATCGACATTAGTGTGGTAATTGGCAACAAATTCTCTTTAACAATGAGCTCACTTCAAGTTGCATTACACATATTCGTGAATCCGCCTATCATTCAGTAGACGTATACGCCATTTCACATAGCGTATTTAAGTCCCATAGTGGTTGAACAACTAATGTAATATCTGGACAGCCAACGCAAATAATGGACGATCATGGTGGCTTCGACTTAAGGACAGCGACTGCCGCATTTATATTATCGACGTATGTACTGCGCAAGTTTCTGTGCAGTGTATGTTGTAGAGTCATTCGTGGTAGTGTTACCAACCTTCTGCCATATTCCATTCTCGTAAGAGACGAGGAAATGCCAACTGTCTATAAGCCTTGGTGTGCACCCTAACCTCTCTTCTCCTGTTCTCGTGGGCACAACTACCGATGCAGGATGAAGACAGCAATATTTTCGCTCAATCTTCCACGGAGAGCGATCTCTAAATTTTCGCAAGGAGGTTAACGACAACGACGTCGAAGATTCATGAACTGTTAAACTTTCTTAAGGCCTGTAATGACCTAATAAGAAATGTCACGTTTCTGCATTGAAAGATGTCTGTTGTCATGTGCAGTAAACACTGCAAACATCGGAGCAGTACTCTGAAATTTGTCGCTCTAGTCACTTGTATGCAGTTTCCTTTACAGATGAACCGATCCTTCTAAGAAGCCTTCAGACATGTCCAGATCTTGCACTCACCTTTCTGTGACTCTCTCACACCCGTTGTAGCTTTTCTCTTATATTTTATTCCACTGCCTAACAAATTAATTACCTAGTGTTTAATATGTAGGGTCTCTACCGTGGCACATTAATGCGTCGGACATACTAACAATCCACGTTGTTCCTTGCGAACTGTTGCATGTGAAACGTCACGTTGAGCAACTCGTAAAGAGAAGGTCCGTAACTTGTGCAAGTTCCTTAAAATAAAAATAAGGAAAAACATACGTTCACAAAGTCTAATATCCACTTGTCGAGCATCATTACAAGTCCATAAAATTATTTGCACACGTCTTTGTGTGCACACGTCTTAGGTGTTCCATAGGGCTCGATCATGGGTCCCCTTCTGTTCTTGATATATGTGAATGATCTCCCTTCTTATCTGAAACAAGAAGCTAAACTGACACTGTTTGCTGATGATACAAGTATCATTATTAATCAAGTGCAAGAAACTCCAATAGAAACTGATACAAATAATGTCTTTGGAAAAGTAATTGATTGGTTTTCTGCGAAAGTGCTTGTTCTGAACTTTGAAAAAACACAATACATCCAATTTTCTATTGGAAGGAGTACAATTCCTTCAATAAATATAACAAATCAACGGAAGTCAGTAGCCATGGTAGAGCGTACTCAGTTTTTGAGTGTACATATAGATGAAAATCTTAATTGGAAAATTAATATTTTGGATCTCTTAAAGCTACTAGGTTCAGCTACTTCTCCAATCAGAATAATTGCTAATTTTGAGGCTACAGAAGTTAGCAAGCTAACATACTTTGCATACTTTCACTCTCCCGTGTCATACGGAATAATATTTTGAGGTAACTCAACACACAGGCGAAAAAGTATTCACTGCTCAAAAGAAAGTAGTTAGAATAATGTGTGGGGCTCATACTCGCACATCTTGTAGGCATCTCTTTAAAAGATTAGGAATTCTTACAACAGCCTCACAGTACATTTACTCAATAATGAAATTTGTTGTCAACAACATGGACCAGTTTAAACCAGTAGTGACATTCATGATTACGAAACCAGAAGAAAGATAGACTTACACTATCCTCTACTTAACCTATCTTTGACACAGAAAGGGATAAAATATGCTGCTGTAAAACTCTTCGATAAATTACCAGATGAAATAAAATGTCTGACAGACAGCACTAACAGTTTTAAAAATAAATTGAAATCGTATCTCTTTGACAACTCCTTCTATACCAAAGATGAATTTTTGAATAGGAATAAATAATTCTATAGGTATAATATATGTAAAATTTTAAGCTCTTTTTTATAAAAAAACTTTCAGTCTTGCGTGCATTTTTTATGCACTTGACACCTTCCACATCATAACGGTTACCGGGAGATTGATCAATGGAACACGTAACTAACTAACTAACTTATGACTGTTCGAAGTTGCATGCTCTCGAATTCACATATAAACATTCTCCGAGGCAGTTTGAACTCACCAAATCACTTTTAGCTGGAAACATATCCAGTCCACTGCACACATACTGCGTCTCTCGAAACACGTCCCAGAGTGCCTAGGGACTAGACTGGTGTTTCGAGCCTGGATGCACAGGACGTGTTTCTGATTGGTGGGTTTACTCGGACAGCGATTGGCAACATTAAATTACATTCTAATCAAAGAGTGCCCTTGACTTTGGAATTGCTAAAATCGTGATTACGAAGCTGTCAGTGCGGATAATGTCGACAGTCTATGAACATTTAAACAGTTAATATTAATGAAAAAAGTGGCGTGGTTGCCGCCAAGCCTCGCACTATGAAACATTGCATTCTTTGTAAGTTTCAATACGACTCCTAATCGTGCATCCATTCTCACACTCCGTGACAGCATGTCGTTTTAGGGAATGGGAATTGCTACCTATCCTAACTACTTGGCGTGCAGCGTAAGTCTTTCCAAACTGTGTGATGAGATGTAATAAAATATGAGTCGACAAGGGGCATAAATGCCACATCGTGACGAATCGTGTAGCTCTTCTTTGAATCTGATTCTTCCATTAGATTATCGCGCTGAGTCCGAAATACCAGTTTAAAAAGTCGTGGTTCCAAAATACGGACACCAATTATAGACAGAAGAATGGAAAAACTGATAAAAGCCGGCCTCAGGGAAGATCTATTTGGGTTCTGGAAAAATGTAGGAACACTTGAGGCAATACTGATCCTACGACGTCTCTTAGAAGATTAAGGAAAGGCAAACCCACGTTTGTAGCATTTTGTGGACTTAGAGAAAGCTGTTGACAATGTCGACTGGAATACACGCTTCGAAATTCTGGGGAAAACATGAATACTATTCAGTTACCAAAAGGTTATTATCTACTAGTGCAGAAACCAGACGGAAGTTATAAGAGTCGAATCACATGAAAGGGGGGTACTAGCTAAGAATGGGGTGAGACAGGTTTGTAGCGTATCCCCAATGTTATTTAATTTGAACATTGAACAAGCAGTAACGGAAACCAAATAAATATGCGGTGAAGGAACTGAAGTGCAGGGAGAAGAAATCAAAACTTTGAGGTTTTGCCGACTACACAGTAATTCTGTCAGAGACAACAAAGGACTTTTAAGAGCAGATGAACGGAATGGGTAGCGACCTGAAAGGATATAAGATGCATATCAATAAAAGCAAAACAGGGATAATTCAATGTAGTATAATTAAAGCAGACGATACTGAGGGAGTTAGATTAGGAAATGAAACACTAAATGTGGTAGGTTAATTTTGCTCTTTGGGCTCTAAAATAACTTACGATGGACGAAATAGAGAAGATATAAAATGTAGACTGGCAATGGAAAGAAGAGAGTGTCTGAAGAAGCGGAATTTGTTAACATCGAGTAGAAATTTAACTTTAACGTTTTCTTTCTTTTTTTCTTGAGATATTTGTCTGGAGAGTTACCTTGTTTGGAGGTGAAACGTGGACGATGAGCAGTTCAGACTAGAGGAGAATGTTGAAGATTAGATGGACAGAGCGCGTAACTAATGATGTTGTAGTGAACAAAAGTGGGACACTACTAAGAGAAGGCTTCGGTTGACAGGACAAATTCTGAGACATCAAGAAATCATTGGTTTAGTATTGAAAGGAAGTGTAGGGGGTAAAAATTTTAGAGTGAGACCAAGAGACGAACCTAGTAAGCGGGTTCAAATGTATTTAGGCTGCAGTAGTTATTCGGAGAGGAAGAGGCTTGTGTAGGATAGAGTAGCATGGAGAGCTGCATTAAACCAGTCTTCGGACTGAAGAAAACAACAACAAGCATCTGAGACCAATAATCAAGAATAGCTCGAACGACGGTTTTGTAAGAAATATCTTTGGTGCCTGAATTACAGTTTCTCAAGATTCCTTCAGTAAATATGAGTTTTGCGTCGGCCTTTTCCACAACTAGATTTACTCCTACATGTATACTGTGTAAGACAGCTTACAGCGTGTGACAGAGGGTACTTTAGGCATCACTGTGGCATCCCCCCCCCCACCCCCCTCCTTGTTCCAGTCGCGAATGGTTAGATGGAAGAACGATTGTTGAGAAGCCTCTTTTGGAGCTCGAATCCAATATTCTTTTCACGAAATATACGTAGGAGAAGTCAATATACGCCGACGGAAAAAAAATCACAACGCCAAGAAGGAGTTGCGCGATATAAGCGAAAGTTGGTAAGCATTTTTCTACATCTGAAAGACGGTGTCTATTCAGATTTCGGGCCAGCCACATAACAGTGGCTCTAGCAGCTCCACTATGATGATGCAAATCAGGTTTGCTTTAAATATGCACTGTAACTTTTGTGAACGTTAGTTGCATTGTATTGTATTAAACCGGGGACCTAGAAACGACGGAGAGGCTTCGTCCCACCGTAGCCCTCAGTGGTTCACAAGCCCACAACAGGCTACAGCAGTTCACCCACCCAACCACCGCCCCACACCGAACCCAGGGTCCCCCCCCCCCCCTCCAGTACAAAACGAACCTGTGACCTGTGATGAAACGCCCTGCTCTCCTTTCGGTCTGCTTTACTTCTTCTATCAGCCCTATCTAGTATGGGTCGTTGGCCGATGAGCAATATTCAAGTACAGTCGAACAAGGGTGTAGTTAACTTATTCCATCGAGGTTGGACTACACTTTCTGAGCATTCTTCCAACGAATCTCAGCGTGGCATCTGCCTTTCCTAGGATTAGTTTTCTGTGATCGTTTCATTAAAAATCGCTCCGTGTTTGCACTCCCATGAATTCAATGAATGTGACTGGTTTCAGAGATTGTTCGCCAATCATGTAGTTACCCAATAACGATTCTTTTGGCCTATTTTTACGCACATTAATTTATGTTGAGGTTCAACTGCCAATCGCTACACCAAGTGTCGATCTTTTGCATGCCTTTCCGCATTTCCTACCAATTTACTAGCATTTAGACATCTTAAACATAGACGTAGGCATCTGTACTCCGCAAGCCGTCCGACGACATCTGGTGGAGGGTACTTGTGGTACCATGATCTGATCACGTCTTCCCTGTTCTATTCGTGAATGGCTCGTGGGAAGAATGATTATCGGTAAATCTGCATATTAACTCTAAATTCTCGAACTATTTAGTTGTGGTCATTTCGCGAGACTTAGGTGGAAGGGAACAGTATGTTGTCCGACTCTTCCCGGGGCGTGCTCTCTCGGAATTTGAATAGTAATCCTCTCGTGGTACACAACGCCTACCTTATAGCGCCACCGGAGTTGGTTGAGCGTCTCGGCAACACTCTCCGGCCGATTAAACGATCCAGTGACGAAACGCGCCGCAGTCCGTTGGACCTTGTCTGTCTCTTCTACAAATCTAGTCTAACAAGGATGCTATTCTGAAGAACAATCCTCAAGAATCTGTCAAAATAGCCGCGCGGTCTGAGGCGTCTTGTCACGGTCAACGCGGCTCCCCCCGGCGGAGGTTTGAGTCCTCCCTCGGGCATGGGTGTGTCTGTCGTCCTTAGCGTAAGTTAGTTTAAGTTTTATTAAATAGTGTGTAAGCTTAGGGACCGATGACCCTATCAGTTTAGTCCCATAAGACCTTACCACAAATTTCCAGTTTCTGTCGAACAAGTGTTTTGTAAGCTTCTTCTTTCGTGTGTTAATTACATTTTTCAAGATTCTTCCTATGAAGCTCAGTCTGGTATCTGCTGTTCCTACTAAACTGTTGCAGAGAGGAGCTTCTAGGTATTTGAAGACTATCACTGATTCCAGTCGTATATTTGCTTACGTTTGGAACTTTCCGAAGATCTGCATCTGACTGACATTATCTGGAGATTTCCCTTGGTTGTAAGATAAATATCGGAACGGGGAATCCCCGCTCAAATCTTCCCAGCCTGGAGTCCATTACCGTCATTCTCACGTCAACTTGCTGAGATTTGAAAACCTCGAAAATGTTAAGGGACAAGTTGGCTGTTTTGAGAAACTGCGCAGTAAAGCTCAGTAAACACAATAACAAAGCAAGCAATAAAATAACCAGTAAGAAGGCTCTGAGCTCGTTGGTAGCACACCGCGTGTTGTACACATCCACCGCGGTGCTCGGGGTCACAGCACCAAGTTACGACACCGGTAGATGGGCGTATAAGACCCCGAAATCGGTCGTGCGTTAAATAAAAGAACCTTACAACTCTAGCGGTTTTTCAAACCTCTGGATTAAGAAGGAACAAAAACACAAAAATCTACTGCTGTGATACGAACGCAGCGAAAATGGGTTAACTTGTGATGCTAAGTGAAGATCCCACCGTTTAAACACAGTCCTTGTTTATGTATGCCAGCCAATCAAAAAACGCAGCCGGCCTGTAGCGATAGGCATGCGATTGCAGCGAGTGCGGTGCGCGATCGGTACAGAGGCGAGCAGTGGGCCTACGCCGACCAAGCCTTGCGCGCTGACCGTGGATGTCTGCACGCCCCGCCGGCACCGCTGCTTACGTCACGTCACGTGACGTTACGAGGCGCCACGACGTGCTGCCTTGTTGGGTGCCGGCCCAGGCCCTGGCCAGCTGGTGGGTCGCGAGTCGCGACCTCAGGACAGCTGCCTACAACACGCCGCAGGCCGCTGATAACCAGTGCCTAGACGCGATACCACTGCCCCGCAGGTTCTGACAGAATGTCCTGGATATCGCGAAACGATTTAAATTTGTAAATGAGGCACACCAGTGAGTGCAATTTCTAGTAGAAGGATCTGGTAGAAGTTCACTGAGGCGACTTGGTCGCATTACCGGGAAAGTCGAATAATATGATAGACGGAACGCCAGCTAGAACATGCACTACATTTTACTTCAATAAGACTTACTGTAGACCTCATCCCTTTTGGTTTGCTTTAGATTGCGCCACATGCAGTAACAAGGACACCGCGTGGTGTTTTTAAAGCTTTGACAAGGGACAAAAGCAAAACGAGGATAATGGAATGTAGTCGCATTAAGTTGGGTGATGCTGAGGTAATTAGATTAGGAAATGAGACGCTTAAAGTAGTAAAGGAGTTTTGCTATTTGGGAAGCAAAATAACTGATGATGGTCGAAGTAGAGAGGATATAAAATGTAGACTGGCTATGACAAGGAAAGTGTTTCTGAAGAAGAGAAATTTGTTAACATCGAGTATAGATTTAAGTGTAAGGAAGTCGTTTCTGAAAGTATTTGTATGGAGTGTAGCCATGTATGGAAGTGAAACATGGACGATAACTAGTTTGGACAAGGAGAGAATAGAAGCTTTCGAAATGTGGTGCTACAGAAGAATGCTGAAGTTAGATGGGTAGACCACTTAACTAATGAGGAGGTATTGAATAGAATTGGGGAGAAGAGGAGTTTGTGGCACAACTTGACTAGAAGAAGGGATCGTGTGGTAGGACATGTTCTGAGGCATCAAGGGATCACCAATTTAGTATTGGAGGGCAGCGTGGAGGGTAAAAATCGTAGAGGGAGACCAAGAGATGAATACACTAAGCAGATTCAGAAGGATGTAGGTTGCAGTAGGTACTGGGATATGAAGAAGCTTGCACAGGATAGAGTAGCATGGAGAGCTGCATCAAACCAGTCTCAGGACTGAAGACCACAACAACAAGGGACATTTATCTGCTGGGATATTTTTATGTGCGGTATCTCATGTATCCATCGCTACTAAATATCAGCCACCTCGAAGATGCCTAAAAAAATGTAAAACGCGTCCTTGGGAAATAATAAAAAATTTAACACTGCGTCTAACACTGCTTGTTCCTTCATAACACGACAGTAGTGTAATATCCTATAATATTTATTGTTTTCCATATCGGTTTTTGGTTGTTATGCCTTCATCGGGTACAAAGACGAATACGTGTGGCTGCGAAATTTCCTTGGGATCGAAGACTTTCAAATTGTGCAGCTGCAGAGTATCCCAGTTGGTTTCCAAAGATCACTAGTTAGGACTAAAACGAGAGGCATTATTTCACTAAAAACGTAATGCAAAAGTATTTAGGTTAGATAAAATATTTGGCACAATAAATAATGAATAACATGACAAATTACAACAATAGTACTGAGAGGAAAACTAAATTGAACAATAAATAGTGTGAAGCAGAGTTCTCACCGAAAGAGGAGTAGTTTGGACCAAAACAAGAAAGACATGCCAAGTAAACATTCGTAAAAGCTATGAGCACCTGTTCAGCAGAATTTCACAATAGCGAAGATGAACAAGCGCTCATAGCTCTGAAGGTATGTGTTTTAGATCCGATGTTTACAACACACGATTTTTCTTTTTTTGGTTCATACTACTTGAGATAACCAACCTCTCGGCCGTTTTAATAACCTGTCCGAGCTGGACCGATCGAGAGATAGATTGCTCCCAATGAGCTCAGATACGAAAATCAATCTGTCGCTCAACGGGTCGTATAATGAGAAAAATTGGCCTTCGTTAATAAGCGGTTGAAAGTACAATACAACAAGTGGGACTAAGTAGCTAAATTTATTATACAAAATAAAATATTAAAAGGGCAAGCGCAACTATATTACCTGAAATAAAGGGGAAAATGCGGCATTTGGGGAGGAGGCGAAATTTATAAAGTGGTCTGGATGTAATTATTAGCACGATTTGCAGTTAGAAGTTACGAGTGAGGGAACTGCGTCTGATCATTCGTTACTAAGCTTGGGGAAATGGGCATATGTGTACTAACAACCATTACTTCGAAGTATTTCATCTTCCTTTTTCAATGGATGTTACGTATGACTTCATGTTGCACCTTGTAACTGTTTCCAAGCAGATGGTCTGCAAAAGAAGAATCCCTCCTTTTCTTAGTCTCCACCATCTATGTGTTCTTTCAAGTGGGTCTGTGTAGCTTTGCCAGACTGACCTGTATAGAATTTGTCTCACTTACAAGTGATTTCGCATGTCACGGTGTTCCCAAAGCTGAAGTGATGTCTTTACCATTGGGAAAAAGTGATCAACAGCGTTGCGCGCATAAAATGGTATTTGAAAGTTTGGATTTAAGCTTTTTGGCTGCATTCGGAGAGTCTTTCTCTAAACTTGGAGCAGCACATCATAAAGATCTTGAGATGGTGGGCCGGCCGGTGTGGCCGTGCGGTTCTAGGCGCTTCAGTCTGGAACCGCGTGACCGCTACGGTCGCAGGTTCGAATCCTGCCTCGGGCATGGATGTGTGTGCTGTCCTTAGATTAAAATGGCTCTGAGCACTATGCGACTTAACTTCTGAGGTCATCAGTCGCCTAGAACTCAGAACTAAATAAACCTAACTAACCTAACGACATCACACACATCTATGCCCGAGGCAGGATTCGAACCTGCGATCGTAGCGGTCCTTAGGTTAGTTAGGTTTAATTAGTTCTAAGTTCTAGGCGACTGATGACCACAGAAGTTAAGTCGCATAGTGCTCAGAGCCATTTGAACCATTTTTTGAGATGGTGGGTCGAGCACAGGGTAAAGAAACAAAACCAACAGGCCTCTTCTCTTCCTTATCCTTTGGTCGACCCAGCACCCACGGTTCCATACTTAACAAAAGTCTCCTCAAATGCCCCTCTTTTCCCCTTTATTTCGGTTACTGTATTTTCTTTTGCCCTCTTAAAAATTTAATTTGTATAATTACGTTTGTTCCATTAATCTGTTTAGTCTTACTTGTTCTCTCCGAAACTAGGTACTCGCGCTGCACTGTTGACACAAGGGTATGTGAAAAGCCCACAACCTGCAAGTTCTTACGAAGAGACGTCTCCTACGATCAAATGCGTTGATATTGCCCGCCTTGCCTCTCCTGTGTTCCATTGGCAGAAAGATGGCCGGTAATAATTTTTAAATCATCCCAGGCACGTGATTCGTCGAACTTTCGTCATATCGGCAGGAGCGTGTCCTCTTACAAAAGAACAGCTACATGTAATTCAGTATATTCAACTGTTCCGATACAGCTGCACAGTAAGTGGCAAAAGAAAAGATAACAATTATTTCACATCTGAACCACAATAAACACGTACAGTAATTTAGAGTCGTTTGATATGTGTGATCTCCGCCAGCAAGCAAAGCGATTCTGCACTTCTGTTCCAAGAGCTCAAAGACTCTGCTGATGATTGCTTCAGGGACTGTTAGCCACTCGTGAAGAAGCGCAGTCTCCGTCTGTGTACTTTGTGGCCGCTGTCCGAGCTACAATAAGTCTTGAAAGAGGATCCTGGAACTCTCCGCTAGGATTCAGGTCCAGGGCAATTTCTGGCCGTGGCATTCGAATGCGTCGACTCCAACCTGAGGATGAAAGTTGTCTGCTACATTCGCAATTTCCAGAACTGAATTTTCTTTAGCGCGTATTAAATCGGAGGCCCTTGCGAAAATGTTTCTGAACCGACCAAGTGATCTCTCAAAGTGTCATATCAAGTAAAACACTTCGAATCATTATTTCGAGGGACGTTCAATAACTAATGCAAGATATTTTTCTCGACCAATTTCGGTTGAAAAAATGGCGAATTCGTTGCTTCAGCCTCTATAGTTTCATGAAGCTGCGATAATGTAATCTCCAAAATAGCATCTGTAACGAAGGTGCGTTCCAACGAGAGAGCTGTCATTCAGTTTCTTTTTGCAGAAGACTAGGGCACCGCAGATATACATAGGCACTTGCAGTATGTCTATGTAGACCTGACAGTGACAAAAGCGTGGTCCCACGTGCCGGTGGACCCCACATAGCTTTGACTCATGCAATGTTTAGACGTGCAGACACTCTTATCCGAGGTGATCAACGGATCACAGTTAACCACCTCGCTGCTCAACTGGACGTCTCTGTTAGTAGTGATGCCACACTCGATAGGCGTGCGCCAAATGGGTTCCTCGCCGTCTAACAAACCATAAAAAGCAACGAAGGACAATCTGTGCGGAAATGCTTGCGCATTACGAGTTTAATCGTTACAAATTTTTGTCGAACATCGTCACAGGCGACGAAACATGGGTTGATCATTTGGCACTGGAAACAAAACGGCAATCGGTGGAGTGGCAGCACACCACCTCTCCTCCGAAGAAAAAGTTCAAAACCGCACGCTAAGCCGGTAAAGTCGTGGCGACGGTCTTCTTGGACTCTGAACGAATTAGTTTCTTTGATGTACTCACTCACAGTGTAACGATCACCTCTGAAATGTATTATGCTACCCTCAGAAAACTTAAGAAACTACTACAGCGTGTTCATCGACGCAAAAATACAGACGATCTCCTCCTCCTCTTGGCAGTGCAAGGCCTCACACAAGTCTCCACACCTGAGAGGAGCTCATAATACTCCATTGGACTGTTCTTCTTCATCAACCCTACTGCACTAATCTCGCACATTCCGACTTCCTTTTGGCCCAATGGAGGATGCTCCCCGCAAGATGCACTACGTGTATGATAGGGAAGTTAATGATGCAGCAAGACGTTGCCTCCGACCGCTACCAGTAGTGTGGTACTAAGTGGGTATACAGGCCTTTGGGCCAATGAAGGATGCTCCCTGCAAGATGCACTACATGGATGATGGTGAAGTTATTGATGCAGCAAGACGTTGGCTCCGACCACTACCAGTAGTGTGGTGCCAAGCGTATATACAGGCCTTTGGGTCAATGAAGGATGCTCCTCGCAAGATGCACTACGTGGATGATGAGGAAGTTATTGATGCAGCAAGACGTTGGCTCTGACCACTACCAGTAGTGTGGTACTAAGCGGGCATACAGGCCTTTGGCCCAATCAAGGATGCTCCCCAGAAGATGCACTACATGGATGATAGCGAATTTACTGATGCAGCAAGATGTTGGCTCCAACCACTACCAGTAGTTTGGTACCAAGCGGGGGCCCAATGAAGGATGCCCCCCACAAGATGCTCTACGTGGATGATAGAGAAGTTATTGAAACAGCAAGACGTTGGCTCCGACCACTACCAGTAGTGTGGTACCAAGTGGGTATACAGGCCTTTGGGTCAATGAAGGATGCTCCCCACAAGAAGCACTACGTGGATGATGGGGAAGTTATTGAGGCAGCAAGACGTTGGCTCTGACCACTACCAGTAGTGTGGTACTAAGCGGGCATACAGGCCTTTGGCCCAATCAAGGATTCTCCCCAAAAGATGCCCTAGGTGGATGATGGAGAAGTTATTTATGCAGCAAGATGTTGGCTCCGACTACTACCAGAAGTTTGGTACCAAGCGGGAGCCCAACGAAGGATGCTCCCCACGAGATGTACTACGTGGATGATAGAGAAGTTATTGATGCAGAAATATGTTGGCTCTGACCATTACTAGTAGTGTGGTACCAAGCAAGTATACAGGCCTTTGGGCCAATCAAGGATGCTCCCCGAAAGATGCACTACATGGATGATAGCGAAGTTACTGATGCAGCAAGATGTTGGCTCCGACCACTACCAGTAGTTTGGTACCAAGCGGGGGCCCAATGAAGGATGCCCCCCACAAGATGCTCTACGTGGATGATAGAGAAGTTATTGAAGCAGCAAGACGTTGGCTCCGACCACTACCAGTAGTGTGGTACCAAGTGGGTATACAGGCCTTTGGGTCAATGAAGGATGCTCCCCACAAGAAGCACTACGTGGATGATGGGGAAGTTATTGAGGCAGCAAGACGTTGGCTCTGACCACTACCAGTAGTGTGGTACTAAGCAGGCATACAGCCCTTTGGCCCAATCAAGGATTCTCCCCAAAAGATGCCCTAGGTGGATGATGGAGAAGTTATTTATGCAGCAAGATGTTGGCTCCGACTACTACCAGAAGTTTGGTACCAAGCGGGGGCCCAACGAAGGATGCTCCCCACAAGATGTACTACATGGATGATAGAGAAGTTATTGATGCAGAAATATGTTGGCTCTGACCATTACTAGTAGTGTGGTACCAAGCAAGTATACAGGCCTTTGGGCCAATGAAGGATGCTCTCCACAAGATGCACTATGTGGATGATGGGGAAGTTATTGATGCAGCAAGATGTTGGCTCTGACCACTACCAGTAGTGTGGTACCAAGCAGCTTTACAGGCCTTTGGCCAACGAAGGATGCTCCCCACAAGATGCACTACGTGGATGATGGGGCAGTTATTGATGGAGCAAGATGTTGGCTCCGACAACTACCAGTAGTGTGGTGCCAAGCAGGTATACAGGCCTTTGGGTCACTGAAGGATGCTCCCCGCAAGATGGACTAGGTGGATGATGGGGAAGTTATTGAGGCAGCAATATGTTGGCTCCGACCACTACCAGTAGTGTGGTACTAAGTGGGCATGCAGGCCTTTGGCCCAATCAAGAATGCTCCCCAAAAGATGCACTACGTGGATGATAGGTAAGTTATTGATGCAGCAAGATGTTGGCTCCGACCACTACCAGTAGTGTGGTAGTAAGCGGGCATACAGGCCTTGGGCCCAATCAAGGATGCTCCCCGAAACATGCACTACGTGGATGATAGGAAGTTATTGATGCTACCAGTAGTTTGGTACCAAGTGGGGGCCCAATGAATGATGCCCCCCACAAGATGCACTACGTGGATGATAGAGAAGTTATTGATGCAGCAATATGTTGGTTCCGACCATTACCAGTATTGTGGTACCAAGCAAGTATACAGGCCATTGGGCCAACGAAGGATGCTCCCCGCAAGATGCACTAGGTGGATGATGGGGAAGTTATTGAGGCAGCAAGACGTTGGCTCCGACCACTGCCAGTATTGTGGTACTAAGCGGGCATACAGGCCTTTGGCCCAATCAAGGATGCTCCCCGAAAGATGCACTACATGGATGATAGCGAAGTTACTGATGCAGCAAGATGTTGGCTCCGACCACTACCAGTAGTCTGGTACCAAGTGGAGGCCCAATGAAGGATGCTCCCCACAAGATGCACTACGTGGATGATGGGGAAGTTACTGATGCAGCATGACATTGGCTCCGACCACTACCAGTAGTGTGGTACCAAGCAAGCATACAGGTCTTTTGCCCAATCAAGGATGCTCCCCGAAAGATGCACTATGTGGATGATAGGGAAGCTATTGAGGCAGCAAGATGTTGGCTCCGACCACTACCAGTAGTTTGGTACCAATCGGGTATACAGGCCTTTGGGCCAATGAAGGATGCTCCCCACCAGAAGCACTACGTGGATGATGGGGAAGTTATTGAGGCAGCAAGACGTTGGCTCCGACCACTACCAGTAATGTGTTACCAAGAGGGAATACAGGTTGTCCCAGTAAGGTGGCGTAAGGACGTCACATTTAACGGAAATTTTGTTGAAAGATAAGCTTATGTAGCCAAATGAGTGGGAAATAACATGTTGTATTGGAATCCTGAGTAAATCTAACCCACTTTCAGAAAAAAACTATATTGCATTACTTATTGAACGTGCAGTGAGGAGTACACTTCGGCTATTTCTCTGCATGTTTTTCATGCCATAAGGTAAGTCGTCAGACGGAGATGCGGAGATAACTGGCGGTTCATCACTTTACATAAGACATGATTTCTCCGTTTCTTTAAATTTCACATTCTAAATAGAAAAGTTAAATAAACAGATTGAGCTAAGCATGCTCACTGCACCTATCTTGGTTATAAAACTGCTTTACATACACGTTGTTGAAGACAGACAATGAGGTTATCGCTAGTATGTCTATGGAATCCAGACAAATCATTATTTATATACTTCATTATTTCGTTTTTCAAAGTAAGCTATTCCTATCCTTCTCTCGTTATAATCCTTAAAGAAAAATCGTAGTCAGATAGCGTTAAAATATCATTTCTTGTATCTCAACTTTATTTAGAAGAGGAAGTTCTTATGCACGTCTGTTTCAGTATACACATATGCATGTAGTCGGATTTCAACATGCTAGTTAGTAGCTTAAAGCTGTACAATACCGAGAGTTATTGCACCCAAATAGAAAGGAATTTTCACTGACTGTAGCATCAAGGAAGAGAAACGGTCGCAATATTTTGATCTTAGGCCCTCAGACCATTAAATAAATGTTATGGATGACACAGAGACACGTATGTTCGCCACTAACAAAGTCCGCCACTATGGTTTGGGGCTAACATTCCAAGTAAATCAAGGCCGGTCACTGTGTGCCGAACTTCACGAGGGAAGGTATTTGGTACAGCGCGACGTTTCACTTAGCATCGCGGTGCGGCAGTTTTGGATCGGCATGATTCTGTCCAGTTCGGCAGAATCGTGGTGTCAACACTGTTTGCCCCTTCACTATTTGTTCGTAGTATGAAGGATGTCCACAGGTCTAGAGGATGTTTGCACAAAAAGAGACAGTCTAGCGATCTGTCGTCACGAGGCTATTAAGCAATCGCATAAGCGACAGGTACTGCAAATTTGCCATGAAACGATATTACAATATCATACAGAAGGAATTTAAAGATTAAGTTGACAATGAAAGAGCAAAAAAATGAAATGCTTGACAGACTGGGTTCGTTGGTCAGAACATCAAGAAGCACAAAGTGCTAAATTTGCAGACATGCAGCATGTGAAGAAACTGCCAGTATGAATAGTAAAATTTATGAAGTCGCACGCATTATTCCACGGTCAGTTGCAACAGTTTTCTATGAAACTGAACGAAGAGGATGGGGACCTTAAATATTACTGCAAAGTACGTTGGTAAGTCAAGGGGCATGCCTGCAACCATTTTCGATTTAAAACTCTCGGTTATTCAATTTTATGAAGGAAAAGGGAGTGCAGGAACGAAAATTTTACTATCCACGATTCATTGCAGACCTTGTATTTCAAGTGGACTCGACTGCACACAGCCCACAGTAAGACACTGCAAGGTGAGAAACAACTTCTTTCTGATTCAATGCGGATGCTTTTAAAAAGCAAATCGCGTTATAGAAGCGACGCTTTCTGACAAACGTGATCGAATTTTCTAAGCTGACTTCAGTTAAAGAAACCGTGAGATCTGAAGAATTCATTGCTGCCTTGAAAGAGTTTCATGGATAGTTTCCTAAACGTTTTGAGGACACTGTCAGTCTTACATCTGTTTTCAAGGCCGTTTGCCGTTTCAGTTGAGAGCGCCCCTGTGCATGTGCAGATGTAACTGATTGATCTGCAAGGTAATTCTCGTTTTAATGTCAATTTTTTTACGTTAAAACTGTCCAGGACGTCTACACTGGTTTCCCCAGGTAGAACTTCCACGTCAATATGATGAGGTTGCAGAAGTGCTACATATTTGTGTAAAAGACATCATGGTTATATGGCAATTTGAGGGCGAAAATATATGAAATCGTCTCCATCTGTCCATATTCCGACAGTATTACCAGATAAAAATTATATTGTGCCTTCAGCGCAGACTGATGACCCCGTAGTTTGGTCTCTTTACTCCCCAAACAATCAATCCTCAGGCACCAAAAATAATTAAATAATGTCGAAAATTTGTTTTGTTTGTGATGTGTGTTATTGAGAACGAGAAATATAAAACCAAGTCGTATGCAGAGCGACGGCACCGCCATTCAAGTGCGATTGTGAGGTAACGGGCGAGTCGTCGCGCCCTGAAAATATTCTAAGTTCGGAGGAAGCAGTGGCCGCACGGAACGCTAGCCGGACGAGAGGGTTAGCCCCAGCGCGTGGTCCATCGAGCACGTGGCTAGGAATACCTTGGTGACGGGCCAAAGGTGGCGGACTTTGTGAAACCTTAATGGCAGACATTTCACAGTTCGTGTAGAAATTAATAGTAGCTAGATGAGTAATAATACCTCAAAAAGAAACATGTACATTACCATTATTTGCACGACGATTCTGATGGTGTAATCAGATTTTCAATATCTTTATTATTTTAAAGATTAGTATCTGATTGTAAATTAGACAAGTAACGCCCAGCAACGAATTTCCAAAATTAAACGCTTCATCCGATATCGTCGATCGACGTGTCTGTAGAAAGCTATTAGTGTAAACCTAAATGGATATGAATTACAAGCTTGTAACTTAAATAGTACATGAGTTATTGGAGGTCAAAGTGGCCGATTACTATCGATCGCGTCAGGCCATAAGTACTCCACAGTTACACGAAAAAACGGTAGCAGCATGCTTATAAATATATTTATTCATCTGTGTCTTTGTTTATATCCAAGATATACTATTCATGAAGAATTTGGTAAATATTTACTGTGTTTTAGAAGGCACAGAGACATTAGGCTACTGGCCTACTTCTGTTGCTATTCCTTTGATGTATGTTTATCTAATTTGTTTATGTATTTAATAATGTATGTTAGAGCGTGTTTATGGTCCAGCCGTAGGAATATTTATTTAATTCCAAGTTATTTAAATGTAAATCCAGTATTCCGTATGTGTTTCAATAATGTGTGGGTGAATTAGCTTGAAGACATAGCGCTAGCGCTCTAGCCAGTCACAGCGCTCGTGAATGGGGAGACTGGATGGAAGCGGGAGAAGAGCATCGTTTCGAGAGAGGACAGGGTGTTCGGGAGAGTGCGGCGCTAGACAGTACGGCACAGGAAACGGAGAGGCTGGACTAGAAGGCGCGACGTACAATCGCGGGAAAGACTTGGAGTGGAGCAGTTTGCGCGTGATCGAGAGAGATAGAAATACTTTTAAGTGCTGACTTGTGTACTTGTGAGATTTCCATGGCTTCTGCAGTGAAGACGTAGTACGCGTTTGGAAGTGAATCTCTCACGAGCTATGTTGTCGTTCATAGCTAATTACGTGCAGTAGAAATCTATTTTTTCCCTGTAATTCAACTTATATTTAATTGCTGGACCATCGACACCAATAAGTGTTTTGCAGAAATATAAGGCATTCTCAAAAGTACTTCTACTATCGTACTCATCATTTAAAGTCGTTAAGATAGTACCTGCAGATTTTATGTAATTGCAATCTTTCATTTATAAATTTATATGTTACATTCATAATTCGCAATTTCCGAGTGATAGAAACCTTCGATCATTCGATACATGTGTGTATTCTTATCGTATACTGTAGACTGAGCAGTATTTGCCTGTAATGCGGCAACTACGTATCCCAGCCCATAGACAACGAAACCAGCCAAAATTTCTAATATTGAAACGTTGAGTCGGAGGGTGCGTAGCTGAGGGCAACCTCACATCCTTTCATCATTTAATTTGAAAGCCCGTACGATGCATTCACAGTTTCCCCCCATCCCCCGTCCAAGCGCTCAGTGTGGCGTGGCGGTGGGAGAAATGTGCATTAAGGCTGAGCGCTATGGCACTTGTGCCGAGACACAGCCTGCAAACCGAAATCTTGGCCGCCCCTGAAATTAAAAAAAATGTTCAAATGTGTGTGAAATCTTATGGGACTTAACTGCTAAGGTCATCAGCCCCTAAGCTTACACACTACATAACCTAAATTATCCTAAGGACAAACACACACACACCCATGCCCGAGGGAGGACTCGAACCTCCGCCGGGACCAGCCGCACAGTCCATGACTGCAGCGCCTTAAACCGCTCGGCTAATCCCGCGCGGCAACCCCTGAAGTAAATGACAGACTGATTTGCATGGCTTGTTAGGTTCTGTACTAAGTCACAACTCGCCTGAAACTGAAACACAATGTTTCTTCACGATTATCTTCCACCATTGCGATATCGTGTTAAGGTGTGTATATCATGGGCCTATTTGCATGGAGATCACCTTCACGAAGGTAACTGTTGCCAGTTTAACATTCTGTGTATTTAGCTCCATAATCCGTTCGGCTGTTAACAAGCAATACCGATTGTGTCTGGGTATCGAGATTACCGAAGTGCCTTGTTATATTCTTAAGTTGAGGTAGATGTCGCAATGGTGAGCATACTTGACTTGCAGTTTGGAGGAGCAGGGTTGAAATCCTCATTCAACCATAATGATTTTCCATGTTTGACTTTAAATCGATAAGGGTGAATGCTGGGATGCTCCCTTGTAACAGAACAGGGCCAGTTGCCTTCCCATGGTTGTATAATCCGAGCTTATGCTCTCCCCTATAATCCTTCCCTTGACATTTTTGGAATACAACCCGTTTTGAGAAAACAAATCGACGGGTGTGAAACCGAAATTTGAGACAATCCAGTAGCGGTGGTACCCGACCTATGATTCCATGAATGACTTTCCATGCCGTTGGTTTCCAGTAAATGACGATGCTGTGACATTTGACACAGTTAACTTCAGTAGAAGAAACATCCACGACTTTGGACCTCCAGTGGTTGCCCGAAGTTCCACGTACCAGTTGTGTCTCTGACGTGCATTGGTAAGCGAAACGGCTTTCGTTCCTTGGTGGCTCAGTTGAAAAGTGCTAGGTCACATAATTCTGTCACTTATCATTATTAAAAATGGCTCTGAGCACTATGGGACTTAACATCTGAGGTCAAGAATCCCCTAGAACTTAGAACTACTTAAACCTAACTAACCTACGGACATCACACACATCCATGCCCGAGGCATTATTCGAACCTGCGACAGTAGCGGTCACGCGGTTCCAGACTGAAGTGCCTAGAACGGCACGGCCACAACGGCCGGCTATCATTATTACTTTTACATTTGCCAGTGCTTTGTTAATCCAATAATCGACAAGTTACGGGGTGATTCAGGTTCCGCTTTAAATATAAGACCCCCTTCCCCTATAACTGCGTGGGCAAATCAGTTCAAAGATAGTAGGTTGGTGTCATACAACTTGCAATAGGACCATGCCTAATGAAGCACTGCTAGTTTCAGACCAACCTTCGTGTTGGTGACAGCGTTACCTTTAAAGTGAAGATTATCTGTTGTTTCTCACACTGTCTAGGACCTGATACCTTTCCGGATCTTATGAGAATATATTTACTCTACAAAACAAAGTGCAGTCTCCCGTTGAAGCCGCTAAGCTTGATACTGGAGGACACACAGATGAATTCAAGTGCTAAGCGGTGCTCTCTTTAAGTGATAATAGGAACTCAGAAAATTTGTTCAGGGGTACCTGCGACACTTGTTAGTGGCTTTAGAAGGGAAGAGAGTGGGGAAAACAGTAGCAACAAAACGATGGGACGCGTTTTCGAAGCGTTAAAGTACTGTAACGCTTGTATGATTACGGCGTAGGGGTAAGGAATGATCCGACGTAGAAATCGCCGGAAGAGTTAATCGAAAGCGGCATCCGGACAGCTAAAAGGCCGGCTATGCCGACAAAGCGACAATCCCGCGGCGCGGCGGTTTCCTGCGGAAAGTGCAAGAAGCTACCAAACTTGATGCGGTTCAAAATGCTTCAAATGGCTCTGAGCACTATGGGACTTAACATCTGAGGTCATCAGTCCCCTAGAAC
The DNA here is from genome assembly GCF_023864275.1 of Schistocerca cancellata. Classification (NCBI taxonomy): domain Eukaryota; kingdom Metazoa; phylum Arthropoda; class Insecta; order Orthoptera; family Acrididae; genus Schistocerca; species Schistocerca cancellata. The sequence goes on from NC_064626.1 coordinate 1,037,350,569, forward strand.
GTAGAACTACTTAACTACCCTAAAGACATCACACACATCCATGCCCGAGGCAGGATTCGAACCTGCGAATGCAGCGATCGCACGGTTCCAGAATAAAACGCCTAGAACCGCTCGGCCACACCGGCCGGCACTTGATGAGGAAGTGAATATAAACAATAAGGGCGATGAAATGACAATACAGCACGGTACAGTCATATGCTGCAATTGCATCGTTTTGTTAGTAATAATGAGTTTTGTAACAGAAAATTTAATCAACGGACATGTCATAACTGGCACTTGTTTAACATCCTCCACCCTCTGAGAGGGGGTACTAACTGACGCGGGGATCTTGTGAACGAAGTGGTGAATGAAGTTTTAATATCTCTTCCATAGCGGAAAACAAAACGAGCTTAATTTAATGTTCTACGAGGCGTATACGAGGTATGGTTTTAGAGTTTCTGTTCTGTCAGTACTTCTCTCGTATCTTCCAAACTCGTTAGTTATCCTGCATAACTTTCTTAAGTGTTTGTTGATCAGTGAAATACCAAAGAGGGCAAAAAAACAGGGAAAAGATTATTTTGCCAGTGATATTCTGTCTTAAAGGCACCAAAATAGATATTTGACTAAGAGAACGCGATAGAAAGTAGTTGGAAACTGAGTATTTTTTTCGGGAGTTTTGTGATACAACGATTCATCTGTCTAAACAACTGTTTTTTTAAATCACCTATTTCTATTCTATGATGGATCTGTGCTGGCAAAGCGATAGAATGGAGTCGTATTGGCAGTCAGCAACGCCAGTCAACGTTTAATTCTTCCGCTTCCTCCTGCTTCACCAACGCATGACATTAAAAATAATAACCTCCTCCGTCAGGCTGCTACTTACATCAGGCTGATCTTCGAAAGTGCTTACACCGAACTAAACGACTAATACGACTAACGTTACCCTTTTAAGGTTTAAAAAGCAGTATGATTGTTGAACAACATGGTTTTGACACGTGATTATCCTTAAAACATCATAGTAGCAGCCGGCATATACCCAAACGAACGGTTATAGTAGTAACTCGCGGTTGAAGTGGTGGAAGACAGTTTTACGGCCACAGAAATAGAGATCTAATGCATAGGTATTATAAGCGAAATGTGAAAAAAGAGTGAAACACCAAGTTCTGTTTGTTTTCGTGTAACAATCTGATGGTACTGGACTAATTATTTAGTGTCTAGTAGTGTTACAGTTGCAACAGTACCGCAGCGTGCATGATTGATGTCTCTATCTGTCTCATTGTTGGAAGTAAAAACACGCCTCTGCGTTCACAATTCTCTCTGTCGGGTAATACTGATTGGCTTTGATTTTGATTGCGCACATTTTCTCATTTTCGGTGCTCATTGTGTTGTCTACTAAGCTCCTGGTTTGACAAGCTGGCGACAACAGGATATGAGAGCAACTTGTTTGGAATACAGTTGTTACAAACGAATATGGTATAGCTCGAGACAGAAGTCAAAGGACTGGCGAAGATGACAATTCGGCGACTTCATAGTTTTGGAGAAAATGTCCGGCAAGAGCTGCACTTTCCTTTTTATTAGGTGCATGTCCGGTTTTAGCCCCAACGGCCGTTATCTAGCGGTACATATGAGGCGTTCTGTGAGGGCACGGCACGACTGTGCAGTTACACAAACCTTGCAGCAATGGAATGACTTTTGTGGAACTTGGCACGCGAAAATGGTGTCACTGTTTACATCAGATTTCAGTTAGATATAGAGAACAGTAGCGGTAGACAGCAATGAAACTGGCTGTACTGCAATAATAGAAACAGATATTATAGCTGTGGCGAAAGTAGTGTTTACTAATGGTGGAAATAACTATGGTTTTGGCGAGTAGAGTTACGTATGTTAGTTACAGAAGAGAAGTAATTTCAACAGTTGTTGCTGTGTAGAAAATAGTAATAGTGCAAGTGAGTACGAATACAACGAGTAAAGGTAACAGGCTACAATTCAAGAAATAAGTAAATAATAGTTCATATTTTATTGATGTGTACTAATTATGATGCTTAGAAACTCTCTAATTCAGGAACTGTGTTTCCTGAGAAACGCGGAGAAAGTATTCCGGATGAAGAGACGAAGTTAAGCCAGTAGCAAGGAATGACGTCCTTAGTTGAAATGTAGTTATATTTTGAGAAGTATACAGCCCGAACTGTGGCTACATAATATCAGAAGCTTCATCACTGTACCTGTGCGCTAAATAAACTAAATGATTGTAATAGTAAAAAATGGTTGGCATGTCAGACTTCTTCGATGTTATTCATTAAACATAGAAGGCATAGATTTTCCTTCGCGACGTCTGTCTCTTGTATACGATAGCATCGATAATGTGTGACATACCATGACTGATATTAGGTGTAAGGTGTAAGATTGGTGGTTGTGTTAACCAAGTGTTCTAGTACAAATTAAAAGGTATGGGAAGGCAATATCCAATCTATCCTAGAGATTTTTGTCTTATCTTTCTTTCACCTTTGTAGGTATGAAAAAACGCCAGCTTGCAATGTGTTTCGCACTTCACGTTGGAGCTGCGGGCGCTCAACACCTGGAATGGCACGTCAGTTCACATGCCAGAGAAGTGTATGGACCGAAGCCACTGGTGCGTTGTGGTGTTCAAATGAAGCTATGAGTCAAGAATGGCAGACTTGAACTTCATATGAAAAATAAAACTGTATTTGTTAAAGAATTACATTCTCAAACTTTAGGCTCGGAGGACGCGCGAAGCATCAAGAAAACGAAATAGCATTCTCCAAATAGCATTCTTCAGTCACAGCGCTCAGGTAGGTCGGATATATTTGTTACCTTCGACAGCCACGGGCTGTCTGCAAAGTAGTAAATTGAAATCAACAACGACGAAACCTATTTAATGTAACTTCCATGTAGTAAAACTGCATCAATGATTTTAATTAGAGGAAACGTAGAATTTGGAATCTTCATTTCACTTTTAAGATGTTCACACCATTTATTTATGTAATGTAACAACATTGAAGAATTTTCCACATTTTTTTGTAACTCAGATTTACTACTGCTTTCTAATTAATTGGTAGAGCGAGATGTTGTTGTTGTTGTTGTTGTGGTCTTCAGTCCTGAGACTGGTTTGATGCAGCTCTCCATGCTACTCTATCCTGTGCAAGCTTCTTCATCTCCCAGTACCTACTGCAGCCTACATACTTCTGAATCTGCTTTGTGTATTCATCTCTTGGGCTCCCTCTACGATTTTTACCCTCAACGCTGCCCTCCAACACTAAATTGGTGATCCTTTGATTCCTCAGAGAATGACCTACCAACCGATCCCTTCTTCTAGTCAAGTTGTACTACAAACTCCTCTTCTCCCCAATTCTATTCACTTCCTCCTCATTAGTTATGTGATCTACCCATCTAATCTTCAGCATTCTTCTGTAGCACCACATTTCGAAAGCTTCTATTCTCTTCTTGTCTAAACTATTTATCGTCCATGTTTCAAAATGGTTCAAATGGCTCTGAGCACTATGGGACTCAACTGCTGTGGTCATCAGTCCCCTAGAACTTAGAACTACTTACACCTAACTAACCTAAGGACATCACACACACCCATGCCCGAGGCAGGATTCGAACCTGCTACCGTAGCAGCAGCGCGGCTCCGGACTGGAGCGCCTAGAACCGCACGGCCACCACGGCTGGCGTCCATGTTTCACTTCCATACATGGCTACACTCCATACAAATACTTTCAGAAACGACTTCCTGACGATTAAATCAATACTCGATGTTAACAAGTTTCTCTTCTTCAGAAACGCTTTCCTTGCCATAGCCAGTCTACATTTTATATCCTCTCTACTTCGACCATTATCAGTTATTTTGCTTCCCAAATAGCAAAACTCCTTTACTACTTTAAGTGTCTCATTTCCTAATCTAATACCCTCAGCTTCACCCGACTTAATTCGACTACATTCCATTAACCTCGTTTTGCTTTTGTTGATGTTCATCTTATACCCTCCTTTCAAGACACTGTCCATTCCGATCAACTGCTCTTCCAAGTCCTTTGTTGTCTCTGACAGAATTACAGTGTCATCGGCGAACCTCAAAGTTTTTATTTCTTCTCCATGGATTTTTTTTCTTTTGTTTCCTTTACTGCTTGCTCAATATACAGACATCGGGGAGAGGCTACAACCCTGTCTCACTCCCTTCCCAACCACTGCTTCCCTTTCATGTCCCTCGACTCTTATAACTGCCATCTGGTTTCTGTACAAATTGTAAATAGCCTTTCGCTCCCTGCATTTTACCCCTGCCACTTTCAGAATTTGAAAGAGAGTATTCCAGTCAACATTGTCAAAAGGTTTGTCTATACGTCTACAAGTGCTAGAAACGTAAGTTTGCCTTTTCTTAATCTAGCTTCTAAGATAACCGATTGGTTGCCCGCATCTCGTGGTCGTGCGGTAGCGTTCTCGCTTCCCACGCCCGGGTTGCCGGGTTCGATTCCCGGCGGGGGTCAGGGATTTTCTCTGCCTCGTGATGGCTGGGTGTTGTGTGCTGTTCTTAGGTTAGTTAGGTTTAAGTAGTTCTAAGTTCTAGGGACTGATGACCATAGATGTTAAGTCCCATAGTGCTCAGAGCCATTTGATAACCAATTGAAATATCTTCATTTATACCCTGTAAGTATGTTTACGTAAGTGCACATTAAAAGGAATAGTCGTACCCCACTTATAAGTTGAGACAGATGGCATCCTATAGCTCCAACCAAAGTTTTCAGGATTTTCCATTTCGTGGTAACTGCACGCCCCTTCTCAAATATTTCCACATTACCAAACTCCCATTTCATTGGAATATGGCTGGAAAGATCAGAGAGATTACAGCAGTCCATTTTAGCAGAGAGTGATATGATAAAAAAGAACTGCTGGGACAATAGTGGCAACGAATTGTTTTCCCCCTTGAGTCCTTCAGCAACAGGCGAGGTCACTACGATCATTTTCTACATTCAGTAGATGTACCACGTCGCGTTTGAGGATGCCGACTACCGATTCTGTCAGCAGGCCGCGGAAAGCTAACAAGAGCCACTGTGGCTTATGAGCGATTTACAAACAGCAGCGTGCGATGCGTGCGCACCGCCGGCCGCGCGCTCTGCTCTGAATGCGGCGGCGGCCGCCCCGGCTGCTATGCTGACGTCACGCCTTCCGCAGAACGGAGGCGGCACCGAGTGTGGAGAGCACAGTCCAAATAAACGCCGGCAGAGGCGCGCGCCGCGTCCGCCGGATTCACGGGAAGCACTGGCGCCTGACGTCTGTGAAGCCATCTACCCGGTAGCGGGCCTGTCCAGTGTCTAAGACCTCAAGGATTCTGCTGTTCACGCTATGCAGAGCTTTTTTACGATCTTTTTAACAGAAAACAGGGCCGGAGCTCCTTCATTAAATGCGAGGCAGGGGCTGAAACTCTACACTAAAGTCAATTTTCTCACATTCCAGTTGTACACACGCACGAGGCACGGCAGCCCTACTGCATCTATGAAAGATACCGAGCCGTGTGATTCCATACCCTGTAGGGCACTACACAGTCTCTTTGTTTTGAAACCTTATTTGAAAGGATTATTTTGATTGTTGCATCTGGGTGACTCTTCCTAATGTGTGCTGTTCCAGCCGATAGTACTCTAAAGGTTATTTCATACATATCAGAATAGTCTCCCACTTAAAAAAAAAAAAAATGGGGCTGAGCGCTATGGGACTTAACTTCTGAGGTCATCAGTCCCCTAGAACTTAAAATTGCTTAAACCTAACTAACCTAAGGACATCACACACATCCATGCCCGAGGCAGGATTCGAACCTGGGACCGTAGTGGTCGCGCGGTTCCAGACTGAAGCGCCTAGAACCCGTCGGCCACTCCGGTCGGCCCTTCCACTTCAGTGTTCAACTTTTCCAATACGGGTATTACTGTTAGCAAATGATTTTTCATACAGAAGGTTGTGGATTTTCCTTCTTATGACTTCCTGCGTAAATTCTTCCTATGCTAAACATCTGTCAACTGCCAGAACTCTGGTATTCCGTCGGCATTGTGCAGCCTCGCGGAAAAAAATCACAAGTGTATTTCGATCTACATCAGTACCTACGTACATACCCCGCAAGCGAAGCATGACAGAAGGTACCGTGTATCATTAGTAGTCATTCCCTTTCATATTCTGCTCGCAAACGGGGAAACGGGGCGAGGTAGAAACGACTGTCTATATGCTTCCGTACGAACCCTAATTTCTCTTATTTTAGGTATTTATTATTTATTATTCCGTCTGAGCTGCAAGCTTATTTAATTCGATCAATTGTTTAGATCACCCTGGATCATGTTCATATTTAAGTAATTGCATCAGCAACCCATCGTGTCTACACAGAACAACATATCACAGTACTCTGGACGGGTTACTGATGTAACTACTTAGATCTGAAGATGATCCACAGCGATTGAAAGATGTACTCGAATTAAAAAACTGCGCAACTGAGACGTAACAATAAATGAGAATTATCCTAAATATCTACTCATATACAGCTGCTGAATTCTCTCAACACGATTAGGTCGACTATAGTTCTCTTATGTTGTCTTCGTGGTCCTTAAGCGAAATCTAAGCGGTGATGCAATGATTATGCAGTCAGGTACAAATGCGGGTTCTCTAAATTGTCACAGTAGTGTTTCGCGAAAAGAATGTCGTCTTCCCTCCAGGAATTCCCATTTGAATTCACGAAGCATCTCCGTAAATCTCGCGTGCTGATAGAATCTACCGGTAACAAATGTAGCAGCACACCAGGCAACTGCTTTTGTCCTACCCAGTGGGGATCCCATGCACACGAGCAGTACTCAAGAACAGGTCGTACCAATTTTCTATACGACGTCTGTGTTAGAGATGAGCTACATTTTCCTAGAATGCTTCCAATAAGCCGAAGTCGAGCGTTTACCTTCCCAACTACCTGCCTTCCAGATCGCTTTGCAGCGTGACACCTAGATGATTAATCGATGTGACTAATACTGTATTAGAATATTACAGGATTGTTTTTCCTACTCATCCGCATTAACTTACTTTTTCCTCTGTTTAGAGCAAGTTGCCAATCATCACATGAAATAGAAATTCTAACTAAGCCATCCTGTATCCTCCTACAGTCACTAAACGGCGATAACTGCATCTACATCTGCATGGATACTCTAAAAATCACATTAAAGTGACTGCAACAATGAGTTCCGTGCGAACTCTGATTTCCCTTATTTTATTACGATGCTCGTTTCTCCCTATGTAGGTCAGCATCAACAAAATATTTTCGCATTCTGAGGAGAAAGATTTCGTGAAAAGATTCCGCTGCAGCAAATAACGCCGTTATTTTAATGATTTCCATCCCAAATCCTGTATCATTTCAGTGACACTCTCTCCCCTATTTCGCGATAATACAAAACATGCTGCCCTTCTTTGAACTTTTTCGTGCAATACCCAAGAATACGTCGTACCAATGTTCTATACGACGTCTGTGATAGAGATGAGGTACATTTTCGTAGAATACCCCAATAAACCGAAGTCGAGCGTTCAACGCGCAGCAGTTCTCAAAAGAGGACGGACAAGCGTCGTGTAGGCAGTCGCTTTAGTAGATCTGTTACATTTTCCAAGTGTCCTGCCAACAAAACGCAGGCTTTGGTTAGCCTTTCCTAGAACTTTTTTATGTGTTCCTTTCAATTTGAGTTGTCCGTAATTGTAATTCCTAGGTATTTAGTTGGATTTACGATCTTTAGATTTGATTGATTTATTGCATAATCGAAATTTAATGGATTCCTTTTAGTACTCATGTGGATGAACTCACACTTTTCGTTATTTAGGGTCAATTACCAATTTTGCAACTTGTTTTGATCTTCTGATGACTGCTAGTCGATAAACGACAGCATCACCTGCAAACAACCTAAGATGGCTGCTCAGAATGTCTGCTAAATCGTTTATATAGATAAGGAACAGCAAAGATCTTATAACACTAAGTTGGGGAACGTCATACATCAGTTCTGTTTTACTCGATGAGTTTTCGCCA